>NC_139080.1:63801804-63938429 GCF_965140915.1 Aythya marila | reverse complement strand
AAGGGAAGGAGGGAAGGAAGGGAAGGGAAGGGAAGGGAAGGAAGGGAAGGGAAGGGAAGGGAAGGGAAGGGAAGGGAAGGGAAGGGAGGGAAGGGAAGGGAAGGGAAGGGAGTTACTTTTTACTTAAAATTAAAATGTTTACTTTTTATTTTATTAAGAAACACTTTCTGCACTTTCTCTATTTTGTATTGGCATTTCTTGTGCATCTTTTTTAATTTGAAGATGGATTTTATAACTGAGTGTCTTTGCAACAGGATTACCTGATTTCTCTTTTACATTAAAAAAAAAAAAAAAAATCTAATTCTTTAAGTCGAGTGCTAAATTGTTAAGAACTTATTTATTAACACCTGAGAAAAATATACATTTCTTTCTTACACGTGGTAAGATTTTGGCAAGAAATTGAGTAACAGAAATAATCACATTAATAATAGGAAAAGGGTTTGTAATGTTAATTTTAAATGTTGAATTCCAAAAACAGCTGAATTATTTTTCTTGATATTCCAAAAGCTGTACTAGTTCTTGGCAATGTTCTGAACAATGTTCTTTCATTTCTTCAGGCTGACTTGTTCCCTACAAATCTGCTGAGAGCATTATTCCAAATTCTTCCAAAGGAAACAAAAGAGCATGTCTGCAAAGTTAAAGCTCATTTGAAGCTGATTTCTAAGTGAAGATGTGTAAGACGATGTGCAAGGATATACCCCCCTGAAATCATGTTCATGCAAGAGAGATCACATTCAAATGGAAAAATATATTAAAACAAACAAACAAAAAAAAATATAGTAAGTAAAATGTGTAATTTGCAATCAGAAAATTCCAAGTGCTTGTAATGCTCCATAATAAGATTCTATCTTTTTGTTAAGGTCAGTTAATGTCAAAGACACACAATAATTATATCTTAAAAAAGAAAGAAAAAAAAAAAAAAAGAAAGAAAGAAAGAAAAAAGAAAATAGAAATGTTCTAGAAAGACCTTAATCTTACATTTTCCTCCTTCAGGTAACAAATTTCACCTCTCAGGCAAGCTGCTGAATAAATGTTTATAGTTGAGGGTGAATTAGTATAATACACTAGTATACTGATCACATTTCTTACAAGAGTAATGAGGTACCAAAAAAAAATAAAAAAATTGAGGCATGGTTAGTATAGAGAGATATGTGTAGAAATGTATGGAAATATATTTTGATGAAGTACTTTGTGAAAGTAGTTAAATAATAATAATAATAATTAATAATAATCATAGAAGCTTGAAATATCCCACTGTCCTTGCTCTTTCTCTCTCTCTTTGTATTTGGAAATGCTGAACATGGGGTCAGTCTGCAGTGAGCCAGCACCTGCAAGTGCATGAAATCAGAAACTAAGTATGCAGAGGGGGAAAGGAAAAACAAAGAATAAAGAAAATAATAATTAAAGCATCACAACAAATTCTTTTCTCACAAGCAGATGGACAAGAGAACTTGTTTTTCGACTGGACTTCAGTCTCCAGTTCATTCCCTTTAACATTTAACATCTGAAAATGAAAGATCTCAAAGATGAAATCCTGGACTTTCTTTTGCTTCTGTGTCATAAGTTGTCTGTAATTTCTTAACTTTATTTAAGAAAAAAATAATAATAATAATTTTGTTCATACTCAACTGAATTATCCATTTCATTTAATATTTTAATTTATTTTAAATTTAAAAAAATACTAATTCTTAAAAATCAACACACACAAAAAATAATCTTGTAGTACTCTAAAATTATAGGCAGTTCTGAAACAATTTCATTTTGAAAAATTTGAAAAAGTTGCTCGATTGTAAAATAAAAAGTTTTCCTATTACTCCAGGTGTCTTGTTAGGTGAGTTCAAACTTAATAATTTACTTATTTAAGTCTTCCATCCCCATTCTCAATATCACTTGAGAAAAAATCACACAAATTCTAAGTTACTTACAAAAAAAGACAAATATTGGCAAATATATGTAAATAGATAGATAGTAGGGAAATAAAAAATAAAAAATACTGCAGCAGATATCTTGTAGCATAAAGATAATCACAGCTAGGTACATAATTTGATGAAACCTATAGCCAAATTTTGATTGCCAGCAAGCAATGCAAATATGATTTGTAGAAATTAACATCATAACTAAATATAGTGGGATTATGGGTGTAAATAGAGTCTGGTGCTAGCTATGGCACAGAATGGCCACTCCCATTGTGTTGTTGTTGTTGTTGTTGCTTTTGGTTTTGTTTGTTTTTCCTACAACACGGAACGAAAGAAATCAATTAAAAAAGAGAAGAAAAAGAAGGTAAAAGTAAGCACAATAGGATATCTTATGTCTTCTCTGTTTTAGCTTTACTCATTATGCTCATCTCCAAAGAAGCATATCAAGTTCTCAACTTCTTTTAAGGTTCTCATATATAAGCACTTTTCCCTGCCATACATTTGTCCTACTCACCATAGCAGTCACATGTGTACTTTTCACACTGTGAATAAGACAGCAATTGTTTGTTGTCAGTGAGGAACTACAGAGGAACAAGTTCCAGAAGAGACAGTCATAGCTCTTTAATGAAGGGCTCTTGCACCAACAAAGCACGAACTTGTCCAGACTGAAAAAGAACACCTTTGCATGATTGCATGTAAAAAGGTCTGCCCAAGGACAGATAATTATTTGCGCAAAAACTAATGACAAAACCTTAAAGAGACCCTCCAAAATGATTTCTTATTCAATAGCACATGCTATTGAAGTGGAAGTGATATAACAAAAGGCTTGAATGCTAACAATACCACCAAGAATGCCTCTAAACAGATCAAAAGTGACGATGAGACTCAGAGCAAGGGTGAAGGAGTCAGAGGCTCAGATGGCATTTTCATTAATCCTTCCATCAAGGGTCAAAGGATCAGGCCAGGACAGATTCATTCTACAGATGAAAGTAGGCCTGCACAGATGGTTCACCAGGAGGGCTTTAGTTTCCTTGATTTTGGGAAGATGTTCCCTGAGTGGAGGGTAGATTCTGTATAATTAAAAGTGGTTAAAGAATCTTTGCATTCACTAGCTTTAGAGAAGAAAGTCTTCTTCTGTGACTGACCAGGGACAAGAAAGTATAATGATTTCGTTAAAGTCCCATAACCAAGAAGGATAAAGTTACTCATAGTAACATCACAGAATGAAAATAAATTGTGTGAGATGATTTATTGTTATAAGTTTCAGATTTCTGGTACTGATACAAAAAGAACAGGAAACAATCTAGTTATTTGTAGTAATTAAGAATAAAGATGCAATTTAACTGATCTAAGAGACATTTGTTAGGAAAAGTGACGTAATTGGAAGGAAAGATTTAGAAAATATTGACACATGTGCCAAGTAGGCAAGTCCTACATGTAAGGGGAACACATACACCACCTGAAAAATCAGTTTTCCAAACACGTAGTCCTGGTATTCTTCATCCTTCTGGATTCTCAGGAAAACAGAGAAAACAAGGACAACACAAAAGGCACCGATAAACTGGCAAGGACAGTTTGCCTAAGCAAACAGCCTCTCCTTATGAGCCTCTCTCATATGCACATGTAAGCAAGCAAATACCAAAACCAAACAAACAAATCCAACCAAGATTCAAGAGTTGGACTTGATGACCTTTAAGGGTCCCTTCCAACTCAGTATTCTATGATTCTATGAACCAACCAACCAAACAAAAAAACTTCAAGTAAAAATATAAAATATATGAAGCAATTCAGAAAAGTCCAGAGGAGAAAAAAAGGAATACATAACCCAGAGAAGATAAAAAGTGATAGGAAAACATGGTAGCAAGAGAGAAGAATACCTTGTTCTCAATGGCAGCATGTCAGCTAGAACAGGAGTCAATGGACTTAAATTGCATAAGGGAACATAAGATAAATTAGGAAAAATGTCTTAAGGATGAAGAAGGAGAAGCACTAGAATGGATTGCCTGGGGAGCTTGTCAAATATTAATCACTGGAGAATTTCAGAAACAGATTGGTATAGTTTATCTTGACACGGGGCACAGAACAGACTAGGATTCAAGTCCTATTTTCTGTGTTTTTGTGTACATAGCTGACTACAAAATATTTCTGCAGCCTAGAAATATGGCAACTGAATGAGAATATAAGATCCTCAATTTGATAAAAAACATTAATCAAAGCAAGTGTGTGCCATCTTCAAGGCAGGGACTAGAAATAATTTGAGAGGAAATAAAACATCAAGGTTTACTTTCTATCTTTATTAAAAATACATTACATTTATGATAAAGGTCTCACTTCCATCATTCTGTCAGAAAAGATAGATACTATAGGAGGAGCTCCATCTGCTTCTTCAATGTACTGATGCTATTAAGATGAAATAAGTGTACAGAAGACTATCAAATGCATGTGTGTCAGTAAGAGAAGGAGAATCACTGAGAATAGGAGCTCTTAGGCAAGTTGTCAAACCCATTCTGGAATAGAGGACTCTACCTGGTATGCTACAGATTCTGTACAGGGAGCAAATATAATCAAAGACACCATTGATATAAGGTACAGTTAAGATCCACATGGGAGAATGCAGTCCAAGTTGGAGAAAGAAAACAGAAAAGCACAGCAACTTTAGCAAACATAGGCCAAAGAATGGTCTAGGCCTTGGGATAGATGTTCCTTTTGTACACTTTCTTCTTTGTAAGTTCACCCTGCTTCGATGTTGACAACTGTTGTAAACTACTGCACTGAGTGCCCAAGATAGAGCAAGAAAATTTTGCTTTTTTTTTGTTCTGAAAATCAACTTTCAGTGGCTTTTTGGAAAAAAAAAAAAAAAAAAAAAAAAAAAAAAAGAAAAGTGGAAACCCAGATATATCACATTGCCATGATACCAAAGCAAACAAGTGAAAACAAACCCTGCAAAAGTAGAGTAGACATTGCTGGGATTCTGTTAAAGCCACAGGAGGGTTTAACAGGCTGGTATGTTTTTTGTTTGTATAGAAGACATGGAAGATTTATGTCTGCCTCTAGAATGACCTACCAGAAATATTGTAAGTGGAAGAGATGGAAGGACTAACAATAGGAAAAAAAAAAAATATATATATATATATATATATATATATATATATATATATATATATAAAATAAGGGCTGAGGGGAAGCAAGAGACTCTGAGAGGGACTCTGATCTGTGAAGAGTAAAGGAAGTTGACTATATACAGTTTTTTTCTGCAACAGAACATCAGCTGATGGTAGTGAAAAAAGTGTGCTGGATTATGATAATGCTTATTCTTCTATAAATCTGGGAGGTTTTCAATACTGCAAGTGACTCTTCAAGGATGTAATACATTTAAGCTCCATTTAATTTGCATAAAATAAACATTTTAGAGTTATTAACAATGCGAAATACTTTCATGTTCATAAACTACTATTAATTCATGAAATCATTAAGAGACATTCAAGGACTGAGCTTGTGTTTTCAAGATCACTTATTATTTTAATTGTAATGAAGACCATACAGAATTTTTCAAATGCCTTTTCCCTCTGTTCTGCATTACCTTGCAATATGCAGAGTACAAGAAAATTAAGTTAAGCAAAAGAAGGGATCTCACTGTAGGACCCCATTGTTTTTTGATATGTAGCCTCATCCATTGTCATGACATAGTAAGTTCAGGAGTTGCTGGTTATGGATCTAAGTTCATTGCTGGTAATATATGACTCTGACTCCTCTTTAATTTATAGAATATATCTTAACTTCTAATGAAAGTTTAAATTATAAAAAGAAAAAAAAAGTGTTTGATTATATTTTGATCTCGGGGCCTCCTATGAAAACAAATTTATAAATCATACCTGAAATAAGGAAATCAAACAGATTGTTAAAAATTTTCAATATTAAGATGATTAAGACATCTTATTGCCGCTGTATAGGACTTGTTAATTCCTTCATTATGCTATCATTTTCAATTCATGAGGTAGATTTCCATACAACTTTTCTTCCCTTTTAGACAGAAAAATCTGGTTTCAAAATTTCACCTACACTAAATTCAAAGGTATTAATATGCTTAACAAGCAACCTCTAAACTTTTTTTTTTCTAAACACTGTGACAGCTTGTCTTCCCAAACTGGGAGGCAGAGAAGTCCTTTTCGATCAAGTGTTTCTGATTAGTCTTGCCTGAGACAGCAGAGTGATTGACACCCCATGTTTACAGATTATAGGAACTGAGACTAGGAAAAAAATAAAATAAATAATAATAATAATAAAATCTGTATTTCAGATTGGCATTATGTCTGATCAGAAAACCATAAAAAGACATTTTGACAGGAACCTCTTATCTGATTAGACACTAACTTTCCAACCACACTTACCAATTCAATTAGTACTTGCCATTTATTTATTTAACAGTATTTTGGCTCCGCTCTCTTGGCTTTTTTCCTAGTAGTCTAGTTAATTTATTTGCAGCAATATTAATTAAAAATGTAATCAATGAATTATATTAATTCACTTTCAGAGGGCCAACAATAAACCTATTAGTCTCCTAAATAAGCTTCCAACCATGAACTTTGTGCAAAATATAATTCTGTATTCCAGTTTGGGAAATAGATCCAAGTATCACAATAAAGTTCTTTTCATTTGATGAGACAAAACCAAACCTTACTCTTTCCATTTGCAAATGCACATATAGCAAGCTCAGAATATCTATTTAATGTGTTTTGAATTAAAACTACTGAGTTCTGCCTGAAGACCAAATTCAGGCCTGCTGTAATTCACTGAAAATCAGTTACATTGGACGGAAGTTTTATTTATTTATTTATTTAAATTTGAAATATGAATGTTTCAAATTATAAACATTTATTTATTTATTTACTTATTGATTCCTCAGTCTTGATGAGAACGTAATCTGGGAACAGCCAAGTCTATGGTAGCAGTGCACATCAACAAGTCATATGGCTTGACCTTTTTTTCCAGCAACACTACAGAGGAATTCATCCCTCCAAAACACTGCAACATTCTTACTGATGGGGTCTTCTCTTTGGTTGCTTGGCTTTGCTTTTTTCTCACGTAACTATAGATGGAGAAAAAGTAAAAGAGAATCTACCAGAACTACACCACCATATGCCCACCTAGGGAAGCTACAAGAATTCAGAGCCAGTCAAGAGTTTAGGGAATAAAAAGTAATTTGATTACAGATGCTCAAGTAGCATTCATTTTATTCTTATTAGCTGAAAAATGTCTCTAGGGATTGTATGCTAACCTTCTCAAAAGCAGATAAATAGCTCTATTAAAAGCAGAGTAGTTTGTTCACGTTCTGTAACATCAGAACATTTCATGAACCCACAGAAACTGTAAACAGAACATAAGAGAGAAGAAACATCTTCCTCAGACTTTCTACAGATGATTATATTTGTTTTTGGTGATTTGTAGTCCTGAAAGAGAGTTTATACATAGAAGAAATATTGAGGAATTGTGTCAATGTTTCTTTTTGTTTGCCTTAAGGGTCAGACATACTAAAAAAGGCAACATAAAACATCTTTATTTTTTAAGATTAAAAAGAGTGAAAAGCTTGAATACAGTTTATAACTTGATATATGCTCATCAAATTTCAAAATAAATAAATAAATCAAAATGTTAATACCAGGTTACAGTGGTCTAAACTTAAAAGATTTATAAATGATAAAATAATATTTCTTTGTAGTGACTCATAGTAAATTGAATAATTTATATTTCCTTTAATTAATAAAACAGAATTTATTTTCATAACTCCTCATGAGAATATTTTGGAAGAAAATCTAGGAATAATATAGACACAGTTTTATAACAGTAAGCTGAGTACAAACCATATATGCTATGTAGCAGTAGTCAAAGTACAACGTACTTCAAAGAGAGAGTGCTGCCTTTTCAGTAGATTTGCACTTAAGGATTGTATTGAACCTAGAGAATGAGGCATAAACATATGTGTGCAACTTCTACGGAAATTAATGAAAACAAAGCACAGACCTCTAAAGCCAAAAAGAGGTTTTAAAGGCCAGATGTAAAGCTCAGTGAAGTTAGTGGAAGTCTTAAATGAGCTTTGGATCAAAGCCAAGAGTTTACTTTGCAAATGTTTTCAAATAAAATTCTGAAAACAAAATAAGCATTTCCATACTATTTTTTTTTTGTATTAAAAGATTACAAAGGTAAATTGAGAAGATATCATTACTGAGATGGAAGCAGTTTTGCATGGAATTTCCTTTCCTTTAAGGAAAATACATTTTTGGCTCTACAGAAAATGTCATTTCATTAGTTTCACATACCAGTCATACACAAAACACTAAATGATGGCTGAAGAAAACTGAGCCAAGAAAATAGATCAAGGAGAGGTCTGTTGAGGCTGTTATTTCACAGGCTCACAAAATGGCAAGCAGAGAAATGCCAAAACCACAAAGCTGCAGTCAGGAGATGAACTTTCCTGAAGTTCAGGGTCACTTCAGCTGGGAGGTTCAGCTAAGCCCAGCCCTTCAAGGAGCTCATTTGCTCCTCACACAGCATTTGAAGGTCTAGCCTGAGTTATCTGCCCTTTAGGGACTCATCGTCAGCTCTAGGCTCGTTGGCGCTTGTGACTGAGAACCTGCGGCTGCCCTTGCACGTCTTGTGTGTCTGTGGACTGTTGCGATTACATGTGTCAATACAGCTGCATATTCTTTTTTTAAATACTTTCCTGTCTGCTGTCAGTGACTGTAAATTTAATGAGAGCACCTGCTGCCCTCTTGCCTAGTTAATTCACAGTGATCTGCCTGAACTAAAGGAAATTTCAAAAAAGCCTCTGTTCTTCAGTAATAAATTACCAGTCTATATCATGGCCTAAAGGGCCTTTGATTCATGTAATATTACACTTACACTAAGCTCTGCTGGCAGCAGGGACATTTAGTTTCTCTAAGTAGACTGTGGGGAAGGAGAAAGAGGCAGAAGGGAAGGGAGAGAAAAAAAAGGGAAGTGGCTGGTGAGATTAAATAAAAAGAGAAGATCAATTGCCTGAGTATTGACAGCTGAGGGAGGTCTTTGTCCTTGACCTATTACCCTGAGGCATTTATTCACTAAGGGTCAGCCTTGCCTACTAAAAATTCACAGTCTCAAGTGACAAGCTACAGTGTGGTGAATCATAATTTATTTATTTATATATGTATATTTTAAGAAAACAAAAAGGTAACAACTTCTTTCTTCTGAATTCTGGATTTAACTCACATTTATCAATAAAACAAATATCATTCTACTTAGACAGTAACATTGTAAACTGAAAGCTGTAATGCCTGCACCAATTATCTTTTTACGGATTTCCTTAAAACGGAAACAATAAATCAGGAAGCTTCAGAGAAAATAATTCTGGAATAAAGAATTTATTAGACTAGAGGAAGAAAAGCAAGCAGCTGAAGTGAATATAAAATAGAGAACATTGCAAAAGGGAATAGGTCAATTATATTCCTTTGCAAAAGCATGTGGTGTGAATGAAAAGTTACAGCCACACTAAAAAAAAATGAAACCCAAAACATAATCAGTATCCAAAAAAAGTTTATATGAAAGTAGAAACTGTGAAAGCACAAAGCATTGCAAATATTGCAGTCTACAGTTTCAGACTGCCTCAAAATTTGTCTTTGAGGGACTGGGATGTTCTGATGTACATAATTTGAATGACAAATTTATTTCATATGCATAAGGCTTTTTCTATAAAATGTTATACTACATAACTGCAAGATAAAATAAAACTCCTATACTCTTTACTTACACCATCTAGTATCTCTACACTTGGTGTGCTTGGTGTGCTTTAACTTTAAACATACGCAGGATTATCAGGACTGACTGGAACCCAACTGAGTGATCTCAATAATAATAACAATAATAACAATAATAACAATAACAACAACAACAACAATAATAATAATAATAATAATAATAATAATAACAACACTAAGTAGAGAACTATGTCAGATACAGAAAGGTGGTAGAAACAGAAACAAATTAAAATAAAACTCTGTACAAGGAAACAGGAGGAATATCATCTGATGACTTGATTTTAATTGCCTCAGGTTCATATTTTATGCACTACAAACATCCACCATAAAAAATAAATCCATGGAATCATTTTATCTTTTGAACAAATTATTAATCTTAGATTAAGCATACAGTTAGATGATGTTATATTGTATACAACTTGAAAGAGATCTGAACATAAATTTCATGTCTGTTTCTAGCATCTGTTTACAAGATTCTTTCTACAATAAGAAGATTTTAAAAGTTTTCCTTAATAAAAGTCAAGCTTTTCACTTTGGGCATTATAACTATAATAGCATGAATCTCAAAATTACATCACAATAATTGGCAACTTTTTTGCCTTCCATTGTTCATAGATATTTAATATAATGCAGGAATAAAACATCACCAGTCTGGTCTGGTAACATGTCAAATCTCCTTCACACTCAGTATACAGAGGTGCAAATGTCCATAACAGAACATTATCTCATTTTTTCATAGCACTCAGACATTTTATTCACTGAACACAGAACATCAGGGTTATATGCATACACAGAATACAGTGCAAGTAAATATTGAGAGACTTAAAAACTACTCTAAGCCATTCCCTGCACCAGTCACAAACTTAAGATCCTAACAGGTTGTGGTGTTTTTTTGTTTTTGTTGTTTGTTTGATTGATTGATTGAATATTTTTTGTTTGTTTGTTTTTTGTTTTTTGAAGAAGTCTGTGATCTTTCTTTTTAATGAGGCTGCTGGAGGACTAACTCTTTTTTCAGAACTGAGAGGCAAAAAAATCTCAGCAGGAGGCTGAGAGAGTTCAGAGAGATGTCCTATCATCACCACCCAGAAGAGTGTCATGAAATTACAGAAGTGGATGTCTAATGGATGCAGAATTGTGCAGACTGGAATTCTAATCTCACCATGATTAGTGTCCTAGAGCATCCTCCTCTTTGTCCCTTACTATGCCCTTAAGAAAGCCTATGATTCCTTTCTTGAACCAGCAACATGACACCACCGTCAAATCCAGCAAATGTTTCCTGGATCCAGCAAATGCTTCCTGGATCATGTAGTCATTTTCCTTTGTAATATACTAATATGCTCACTGATTTTAGTGAGATCATCCCTGAAGCAAACTGACAGTAAAAGTGTTAATACTGATCTCACAGACAGCAAAACGTATTTATGATCACCTATAAAGAAGTTACCTACATTGACAGATACACCAATTCATCTACCCCAAATTATCACATGCAGAGAGCAAACACCTGGACTCACAGAGACAATACGGTGCATATGTCAGATCTTGGTATACATGCCAACCTCCATGTAACATGTTGCACAGCTTGAAAAAAGGACTCCGTCCTCTTCCTTTTACAATGATCTCTTGTATCACATCAGTTCAGTCTCACATTTTATAACAATTTTGAAGTTATGGATGCAGCATAGCAGTGTCTATATTTCTTATTTGGCACAGAGATACTTACTACTAAAGTGAAGGTTTATTGAGACCATCTCAAGACTTTCTCCCTTTTTGTCCAGACTGGAAGGTAGATTCTTCACCACATTGCCCTACATGAAACAGATATCCTGGGTGGAACGCAGTCCACACAAATGACATAGTGACAAACATCGCTCCTGAGCAAGCATCCTACCGTGAGGCTCCAGCAATGTATGTGAGGATGATATAATGTAGGGACATTTACAGAAAAAGTGAACATTTAAAGAAATTTAAAATGCTCATTGATGACACTGTTGTTCCCTTATTGTATTAATCATACAGCATGTATGTATTACATGTTAGTATTTTCCAAAGCACTAAACCTCTGACATTTTCCTTTTAAATAAAATACATAGGAAAAGCTGTCATAAAGTCACCAACCACACCCAATCTGCTTTCTGTACACAAACAGTCCTTTCTTATTTTTCCTAGGTGACTAGATTTTATGTATATACTTTCACTTCTTGAAGGAAAGAAATCCCAAAAGACTAGGTAGCTACACATGCTGTAATTCCATCTAGATAAGAGTCTGCAGAATTCGTAGCTTGATTCTTGCATGATGCAAGGTTGTATGGTGCATAGAAAATTGGGCTGAACATGAGAGATTCTCAAGAGATGAATAGTGTGGCTGACTCCATTAGACTCTCTTTAAGTATCTAAAAAACTCATTCAGATCACATAAAAAGTATCTGAACCTATCAAAATTTTACCTTAACTGCTGTCAAGTCTGAGTTCTGTGCTTTCCAGCTATGGATTTCTATGATTTTACCCTCAGTATCTTAAAATGTTTGTCTGGGAACTTGACTGACATTTGTTCTTTTCCTACTGTACTTAGGAACAGTGGTAGATGCATTGCAATTACAAAACTGCCATCACTGGCTGGATGGCAGAGCTCAGACGCTTGTGCTTGGTGGTGCAGAATCTGGTTGGATGCCTGTAACTAGTGGTGTCCCCCAGGGGTCAGTACTGGGTCCAGCATTGTTCAATTTATTTGTCAACAAATAGATGGTAGAACAGAGTGCACCCTCAATAAGTATGCTGATGATCCATGTGGTGGTTTTACTCTGCTAGGCAGCTAAATACCACAACCACTCTCTCACTCCCCCTCCTTAGATGAGGAGGGGAAGAAGTAAAGCAAAGAACAACTCACGGGTTGAGATAAGGATAATTTAATTAAAGGGAAATAATAATAATAATTAAAGAAAGATTATTATGAACTAAATAATTTAACTAAAGGGAAAAAAAATGAAAGGGGAAAAGGGAAGAGGAAAGGAAAAAAAAGGAGGAAAACAAACAATCAAAACAACTAAAGGCTATATGGAAGTGCAGAGGAAAGAAATTACTCTCTACTTCCCACAAATGAGCGATGATTGACCACGTCCTTGAAGCAGGGCCTCAATGCACGTAGCTGGTGTTCAAGAGGTGGACCAGCGTTTTCACAACGAGAGCCCACCCCTCCCCTTTTCTTCCTGTTTCCACTTTTTATTGCTGAGTGTGACATTATATGGCATGGAATATCCCTTTGGTTGGTTTAGGTCAGCTGCCCTGGTGACGTTTCTCTCCTCACTTTTTGCCCAGCCCCTAGGAGGGTTAGGGAGAGTCCTGATGCTGTGCCAGCACTGCTCAGCAGTAGACACAACACTGGTGTGATACCACTTCTGTTCCAGCTACAAGTGCAGAGCACAGCACTGTATGGGCTGCTGCTGGGAAAGTTAACATTCCAGCCAGACCCAGAGGTGGGATGAGTGGCTAATACTCAAGAGGGCAGCGCTGCCCCATTCAGAAGGACCTTGACAAGCTGGAGGGTTGGGCTGAGAGGAACCTCATGAAGAGGAACCTGCATGAACCCTCATGCAGGGTCCTGCACCTATGTAGGAATAACCCCAAGCACCAGTACAGGCTGGGGCTGACTTTCTGGAGAGCAGCTCTGCAAAGCTGGGAGTCCTCATGGCTAACCATGAGCCAGCAATGTGCCTGTGTGGCCAAGAAGGACAACAGAATCCTGGGGTACATTTGGAAGAGTGTTCCCAGCAGGTCAAAGGAGGTGATCCTCCCCTTCTAATCAGCCCTGGTGAGGCCTCACCTGGAGTACTGTGTCCAGTTCTGGGCTCCCCAGTACAAGAGGGACACAGAGCTACTGGGGTGAGTCCAGAGGAGGGCTACAAAGATGATGAGAGGAGTGCACCTGTTGTATGAGGACTGGCTAAGAGAACTGGCCTGTTTAGTCTGGAAACAAGAAGACTGAAGGGAGACGTCATCAATGTGTATAGACATCTGAGGGGAGGGTGTCAAGAGGATGGAGCCAGTCTCTTTTATTTGTGCTCAGTGATAGGACAAGAGGCAATGGGCATAAACTGAGGCACAAAAAGTTCTGGCAGAATATTAGGGGGCACTTCTTTACTGTGAGGGTAACAGAGCACTGGACAGGTTTCCCAGAGAGGCTGTGGAATCTCCTTCTCTGGAGGTAGTCAAAACCTGCCTGGATGTCATCCTGTGCAATGTGCTCTAGGTGATCCTCCTCGGCGGGGGGTTGGACCAGATGATCTTCAGAGTTCCCTTCCAGCCTCAGCCATTCTGTAATTCTGTGATTGTTCTCTCAAACTGGAACTCTGGAAACCACCAATTAAGCAATCAATTTAGAAAGTAAAACCCAAGAATTAGTCACAGTAGCTAAACAGTAAGCCAATTCATAGGAACTTAATAAAAATAAACAAAAGAATATTAAGAAAAATGACATACAAAAGAAAAACAGATTTTATCAGCGTCTACATGTATTAACTGTAAATGGAAATATCCAAAGGACATCCTTCTTGCAATATGTTGCAAAGATTAATTTCCTTTCTAAGGGAAATTAGGGGATTGGTTTCCCCTCCACAATATTCCTTTTCCACTAGCAATTTTAATACTAAACTCACCTCACAGCTGTTTCAAGAAGTAGAAGTCAGGGTTGTCTAAGTGAAGAAAAGAACTTTTTTTTTTTTTTTTTTTTTTTTTTTTTTCCCTCAGATCATTCAGTTAAAGTTGAAAGCAAGGAAATAACATGAAAGAGTTCAACATCAAACTTTTCAGCATGGAGCCTCACTTTAGAAGGCTAAAATGGACTTATTTTTATTGCACTTGGATTCAAATTAAACACTAATGCACATAAATCCCATGCAATCACATGCATACATAAATCCCATTTCTGTTTTCAGTGGAAGGCACTCCCTTATGATACATGCTCTGCTTACAAGGACAGATGTATATGGCAATTGTGTTTTGTAGCATAGAACTGACTCTGATTTCATTTTTTCATTGTCCTTTACAGATACAGAGGGTTATAACTCTTGGTCTGAAAAAGCCTGCAGTTCAAACAAAATTGGTCATACTACCTTTCCCCATGAACCACTACTGGCATCTCTCCAAAGAATACATTCCCATTCTGAAAATTTACACTGTACATTGATATGTAAATTGATTCTGTCATGTAAATTGGTTTCTGCATTTGTGAACTCTGTGCTCTTAGATATGTAAGCAACACTCAGCCACCCTGAAGAAGTTAATGGCTGGAGGGTTTCTCAGCACACCAGAGGAAAAAAAGATATGTCACAGCTAGATGCATAATAGTTCATGCATCTACAGGAGAATCAAAAATCCTCACTGATCCTTCCACTGTTAATTCCATATCCTTCCATCCATTCCTAATCTTTTCTGCCAGAAGCAGTGTGCATATGCTACATTTTATTTAATTCTACTATTTTTAAAATTTGTCTCCTTTCAGCTTTTAAAGTAATTTCCACAGAGCAGAGTTTTGGTCTAAAACAAAAGTTGTGTATTTAATTGGCCAAATAATAGACAACCAATGTGGGAGAGTGTCATGGTTTTGACTGGGATAGAATTAATTTTCTTCATAAGGGCTCAGACGATGTTGTGTTTTAGAGTTGTGATTAAAATAGCTGTGATAATGCACAGATGTTTTTAATAGTTGCAGACCAGTGCTTACACTAAATCAAGGACTTTTCAGCTTCTCATGCTGTCTTGCCAGTGAGGAGGCTGGGGGAGTACAAGGAGCAGGGAGGGAAAACAGCCATAAGGGTAGGTGGCCAAAGGATAGGTGGCTGCCTGAATCAGCAATCAAAGAGTTTGGACTTTTTCTAGTTGCCAAACAATGGTCTTCTAAAACATTTGTATGTATTTTATGGAATTTGATTAATGGTTTACAATGAAATAAAGATCCTTTTTTGTGGTTTAGCTTACTGATAGTGAGTACTTCGACTTTAAAATAAAGCCCTTTCTCAGATGACTAAAATTTGTTCCTCAGAAAACAGTGTTCTTGTCTGAAAATATCTGGTGCTGCTAAGAATTTTTGTCATTAAACAACAAATTCTTACAAACTTTTTCTCCCACAATATATGAGGAAATGTTAGAATTGCTAACCTTGGATTGCTATTACAGCTTCCACTTATGTCTCTTTGGCATTCGAAAAATTTCTACACCAGAAAATCCTATACCAGCACTGTTCCAAGAGCATGTATCCTCACTGAAAGCTCTTTAAACAGACCCAGTGGTATCACGTAGAACAAATGGAATCCAAAGCATGTTTTCCCAGCCTTATATGAAAACGTTTAGCTTGTGTAATGAACAACAATAGAAGCAGCAATCAAAGAAAATCATGGTTGTCAACAATGAGAAACAATGTCTCTTAGCAACCAACTTTCAATTACTCTTTGTTTGCTAACAAGCACCAAGATATTTAAGGCTGGTAGCTTTATTCCAGTAAGTAATGCACTATCAAAGACCATGATAAAAAGCTCCTATTTTAACTGGCTCTAGTTTCCAATCAAACATCTTGCAATTAATTTTATTAGTGTTTTAGAACTAATTTACTTTGAATAAGCCATAACTATGATTTGTTATTGTCATGCAGTAAATGGAATTGTAATGTGTAATAATTATTTGTTTAAATAATGGAATCATTGTCATACAGATGATAATCCAAGCAAGAAAAATATTATTATCATTAATAATAAGATTAAACAAAATTGTACCCAAGAATAGATCCCAAAAGAACCCTTCAGCTATTTTAGGTGAAGTAGAAATAATACTACTAATTAAGACAGAACACAGCTGTCATAAAGATAGTTGCAAACACTGCTTTCTAGTGAAACAATAAGACTTCATTTGATTGATAAAAATGACCTTACTTCAGCACATCATCCTTGTGGCTTTTACCAAGTGGTTGAAAAATCTTATTATAATTAGATACTCTGCTTGCTTTTTTACACACACATAGACACACAGGCTTCCTAAAGGTTTGAAATTACACCTTTTGAATTTCTTGCTTCATTCTCCCAAAACAGATTTTAACCGAACAACATTCAAGCAGTCGTTTTCCTACTGATAGTGAAGTTGGGACTAGACATAGAGTTGGTGATATTTACTCCATCTGTCCATATGCCTATGCAATTTAGTAAAAAGTTATTCTGACTCTTCAGTTTTTTTCTGAACAATATAGATTTTTATTCTGAAGACAAATATGAGTACCTCTGTAAAAGGAATAAGAACAGAAGTATAATGTGAGAAGAAGCACTGGATGGAATGTGCATATTATATCAGGACACATTAAAACTCTCACTATCCCTGAGTGATACCAGGGTGTAGGGTCAAAACGGCTGGATGCTTTTAGAACAGAGCTGAGTTGGGATAGGAAGGGCATGGAACAATGTGAATGCCCATGAGGGTAGAGGACAGGATCCAGTGTCCTATGTGGCAGAGGCCTGTGCCTCAGGGTGTCCTCAAGGTACCTGTTCCTTGTGTGCCTGTCCTGATTGTACCTGGACCAAAAAATGGATTACATTGTTTTTCAGCCCTTCAAGCATATTCATATTTTCAAGCTTTTCTTGTCTAAATTGAAGACATAATTCTTTGCTACCATTTTTACAGGGCAATGAAGACCAGGACTTCACTGGAACCATAAGACACTACAAGTCCCACACTAACATGCTGCAAGAATTGGCAGCACTGAAATTCAACTTCTTCAGTTTTTATTTTTATACTAGAGAAGTAGATTAAACCTTATTTTACTTTAAGTAAAATATAATTTATGAGGGTCTCAGTCAAAAATAATTCAAACAATAAACTCTTGCTTCTTCTGATGCATCAAGAAATGATTGTTGTTGTTTTTAATTCAGTAAGAAAAAAAAAAAAAAAAAGCAATAATACCCTTTGCATGGATTGATTTCTTCATAAATTTATGAAGCATCCCTTCTAAAAGAAGATTAAAAAGTGTAAAAAGTGCATTAAGTGATTTTAGGTACCTATGTGACTGCCCAACAAACAGTGCAAGATGCTTCTTCCAACATGTCACAAAAATAATGGGCTTCTTACACTGATTCAATGGTGGTATATATTCTATTTAATTGCTCTGTTCACATGTAAGTCTGGAGTGAATAATTCTAAAGTGTACATTTAATCCTTTACTTAAGAGAAAGTTAAGAGTGTTCTTTAACTGCACTAATTAAAGAGGTTGTTTGGCACTCAGGATTGCACAGAGACTGAAATGCCGTGAGTATACTCAGTCTAACAGCAGCTGGCTAGAAAATAAATTTTGAGTGATGCTGACTCAAACTGATATCGTATACTGCTACTACCACACACCTATTCTTCTTGTAAGCTGTTTCCCATAGGAAGCCAATATTTTGTGAGGGTATTTTCATAAGAGTTATTTCTACATGAAACCTGAGGAAACAGTAAGGTCTCTGACCATATTATGATTCAAACCAAGAAAGGACTGGAGACCATGGAGTTCCAATCCACTCTCTGTGCCACTTGCATGATTAAAATTCTGACATTTGCTGTTTGTCACATAGAGAAAATACCATATAATTATTTCCAGATATGTAAGAAAAGAATATTACTTCTCCCCTCCCCCTCAGAAATTACACTGATCTAAGGTTTAATGTATAAGAATAGTCAGTTCTGTATTTGTACACTCTTACATGTCAGATCTACAGTTTCTTGTACAGACTAATTCTCTTTAAGTAAACAGGGATTTCTTTTCAGTTTAACAGGATTTTGGATCTGATGATGAAGAGATAAGGAAGCCTGTACCCAAATCATACTGATAATTCTCTGCTTTTTGAGCCAACTCCTGTTGCATTATTTTTGTTTTAACCCACCTTCAATGTCTTTCAGCTGTTCTCTTGGCACTGTAGGGGGTCTTGAACTTTGACAATGCATGAGACATGCTAAGCTAGGGGTAATTACTTTATTGACGTCACTTCAGCTTTCAACCCACTTTTAACTGAGCCTCTGCTGCTTGAAACAGTAGGTCATTTGTAGCACATTATGCAAATGTTAAAACTAATCTTTTGCATAATACATAAGAGCTCAGTTTGTGCATTAACTAATTTATCTGACTATGCAGGAGCTATGAATGCTGATTTTTATTAAGCTCTTCATTAAGTCAAAATGTATCCAAAGTGTGTGCACATATATATATATATATTTGTATAGTCTGAAAATGAAATTACTTCAAAGGTAGGAACAATTACCTCATACAGGGTCTTTGTAAATTACATTTGTAAAAGAGGATACCCTCCACCCAATACAAGTGGAATCCAGAAGAAAATGGGTTTCCATTTTGCAATAAATAGATAAATTAATTAAGACATTCATATCCATTCAAAAGGGTATGAATTGTGAGGGATTCTCTATTTTAAATGTCTTTAATTATTTTTCCACAAATAAATCAAAAAAATAATTTACACAATTAATGTAATTAAACATAAATGAATAGCAAAAATAAATAAGTCATGATTTACACCTGTTATAGTATCAACAAAAGCAGATATCACACTGCATAGAAATCTGCATTTAATATTATTTCATTGTTGAATAGCCACGGTGTGGATCCTGAGTTGGATCGTCTTGCATGTTTAGGAGCTAGTGATCAACATAATAGCTAACCTGAACAGGTGCTGTGCTTCCCACACAGCATGGTTTCCACATCTGAGTTGTGAGGCACAAATCCCTTGGACACTGGATAACCTCAGACAGAGTACTGTCAGAGGGGAACCTGTGGGCAGCTCCCACTCAGTACATCAGCTGTATGGCCTTGCTTTTGTCTAAAAGTGCAGCAGAAGTTCTCATGAGAACAACCTTCAGGAATTGAGTTGCTTTACAGCAAGGAATTAAGTAACAATTCAAATTCAAAAAGGGAGAATTTCTCTCCATGCTCTGCACAGCATGCCATTGGAAAATCCATCCAGGCTCCAACCAATACTGCGCAAATGCAGGGTGTCTAGTGACTGACGGGATGCAAGATTTACTGGCTATATTCCTCTTCTCCATCACCCTTATGTGAAATAAATTCACATTTTCCCTATTTGTGCCCTTGTGGGCCAGCACTGAGAGATGAATAACTGCCTCCCGTCATCCATTAAGATGTATATTGACATTGCAGTCACTTTGCCAAAAGCCTGAAAGGTCAATATGCTACGAGAGAGATAATAAGTGATGCTCCCTCCTTACATTCAACAGCAGTATCTAACAGTCTGCAACAGATGGGGAAGGAGGAGGGTTATGTCAGCTGTCCTCCTGATTCCAGTGAGTTCCTAGACACAGTTCATTAAAATTAATGACCAATCGCTAAGTATTATGCATAGGAACAGATCACTTTTGCATTAGCTATGTAAACCAAAACAAACAAACAAACAAAAAAGCATTATTACTATGATACTCTGTGCACAAACAACCCTAAGATTTGGCCATGTGTCCTACTTTATGGATGAGTTTGAATGTTTATTAAATTATTAAAATTTGTAGGTTGATAACACTCTCAAGCAATTTATTGTAGCTGTAAAACATTTTTAAGTTTTGAAAACATGGTAAAGTTGATTTAACAATCCCCTAATCTTATACACAACTTCCTCTAGACTTTTCTTCAATTAATCCTCATAAATTACAATTTATTGATTATTATATAAACACTACAAAATAAACACTTCATGAGAATTTCATCAGATTAATTTATTTTTTTTAGGTTAATCAGGAAGCATAACAAATCCACACGTGACCTTTCAACCCTGAGCATAGGACCTCAAATTCATTCCAAAGTCAAGATTAATCTGCCAAACATAACAACTGAATGTTTTATTTAACCTGAGCCAATAAGTTTACCCAAATGACTACAGGAGGGGAAGAATAAATAAATAAATCTTACCATAATTCTTTCAGTTCTTTAAAAACACCACTGAAACCCAAAGAGTAAAAAAGCTAACACTGCCTCCCTCTCTTTGTAATATGTTTGGTGAGATCATGCCTTTGAAACTGGAAGCAAACAGCTATAATAAAATCTAAATGCAAATTTTATGTGCTCTATGAGTGTGAGATACCACTTCAGTGTCAGCAAAGAATGCACCACTTTAGTCAAATAACATACTGAAAATACTGCCATGATTTGTGCAGTTACCGTTCATAGAATTGTTTGAGGGTTTGTTTTACGCTGTTTTATCACAGCATTTTAAATGTTCCCACAGAGGCTATGACAAGTGTTGCAAGATTCAGAATATGCAGAACAAAATGTACCAGGTAAGCAGAGTTTGCCTAGTCAGAAATTTTTCTTAAATTAACCATGTCCCAAAGGACCCTGTTAAGCTTCACAGTGATGACCTCTACTTAATGGTGAATCCTGGTCCTGATGAGTCTCAATGCTGTCAGTTTCACAGTATCTGAGTCATCATACATTCACTTGATTTCACACTGGGTTTATCTTCCACTTTAATATATGTATGTATATAAATATTGACCCCCATCTTATGTGTGACACTGTATACCAGCATCTAAAGTGACCACTAACCCCTCTGGTTAATTTGCTCATTGTAGCAGTTGTCTACCATTACTGGTGGACAGAAAAACACTACTTTAACCCCCAAAGCTTCTGCTTCATATGCTGTCTCATATTATGCCATGTGTTCGTAATGAATGTATGGATGTTCACACCTCTGGACTTGTTAACCCTGTTGACTTCATTGACAAAGAAACTTTTAAATGTCCCACTCCAGCAGAAATTATAGAATAATCCTGTGGCAACAACATCTGCTCCCAACAAGATTAGCTATGATAATTTTGTGAAGGAACAGAAAGAAATGATTAATAGTAATAAAATAGTGTTTTTAGTTGCACTATTTCAGGTCGGTGGTAACATGAAAATGCTTCAACATCATACTTGAGCAAGTCACCTCGTGCAATAATATGATGAACCCTGCACTTCATATGACTAGTATCCACAATCTATAAATCACGCTTGGTGCTGCAGGAGTTTTACTCAGCTGGGCAAACAAGTTCTACCTCAGCCACTTTCTCACTCTCCTTCCTCAAATGGAAAGGGGGAGAAAATGCAATGCAAAGGGCTCAAGGGTTGAGTTAAGGATGGGGAGATTGCTCAACAGTTATCACAACGGGCAAAACTGACTCAAAGGAGGGAGATAGTAAAATTCATTGCCTATTGCTAGCAAGCTAGAGAAGTGAGAAACAAAGGAAAACAAATAAACAAAAAAAAAACACCCCTTCCTTCATCCATCTTCTACCACCACCCTCAACCCCTCGAGCAGCACAGGGGAACAGGGAATGGGGGCTGTGGTCAGTCCCTGACGCTTTGTCACCACCACTCCTTCACGATCTGCCCCTGCTCCATCCCTGTGGGGTCCCACCCAGGGATGCCGTCCTTCCTGAACTGAGCCTGCGGGGGCTGCCCACAGGCAGCAGCTCTTCAAGCACTGCTCCCACACGGCTCCGTCCCACGGGGTCCATCCATCCATCCCCCAGGAGCAAACTGCTCCAGCACGGGTCCCCCACGGGTGGGCAGCAGCTCCCCCCAGATCCCCTGCTCCTGCATGGGCTCCTCTCCATGGGCTGCAGCTCCGGCCCGGGGCCTGCTCCTGCGGGGGCTCTCCATGGGCCGCAGCCTCCTCCAGGCCACATCCACCTGCTCCACTGGGGGCTGCTCCACCCATTGAGGGGTTGCAGCGTGGAGATCTGCTCCATGTGGGACCCATGGGCTGCAGAGGGACAGCCTGCTACACCAGGGGCCTCTCCACAGGCTGCAAGGGAACTGCTGCTGTGTGCCTGGAGTACCTCCTGCCCTCTTGCTGCACTGATCTTGGGGTCTGCAAGGATGTTTCTCACTCCTTGCTCTCCTAGCTGCTGGTCCACAGCATTTCTTTTTTCCCTCTCTTAGATATGCTCTCACAGAGGTGCAAACAGCATCACTTATTGGCTCAGCCCTGGCCAGCAGTGGGGCCCTTACCTAACATGGAGCAGTTTCTAGATCCTTCTCACAGAAGCCACTCCTATTGCCCCCTGCTACCAAAACCTTGGCACATAAACCCACTACAGGTGCCAATAAGGAAAATAAATAAATAAATAAATAAATAAATAAATAAATAAATAAATAAATAAATAAATAAATAAATTTGAAAGTCTCTGACAGTATCATGTATATTTTAAAACAAAACAAAACAAAAATGTTATGAATATTAATAATATTAATACAGTGTGTTTTTTTAATAATATTAATACAGTGTGTTTTTGAAGTGGGAAAGTTCCTTTTTCATCCAGACAACCAAATTTTATTTGTCTATTACTTAAATTGCACTTATTAGAAGATATTTTGGTTCAAACCTTATTCATATTGAAGTCAACAAGTATTTCCATCAATGGGACAAGCGAGATTTTACTCAATGAAAAGTATGTGTTTTTCTTACAGTGTACACCTTGTTGCTACACAGTAAGACAAAGTAATGAAGTGACTGACCATAAAGTCTCCTGTTGTCTGCAGGATATTTGCTATTACAAATATTCCAAGGTTTCCATTGTCAGTATTGAAGACAGATGTCCTTTGTTAACATTTACAGACACCATTTTTCTAATTTATGGGTGATGTTTTACACAACATCCTCTAAGCTTCCTCAGAGGATCAAAATAAACAGCCTGTCTCCCTTACAAGCAACATGAGAATTGAACACATTCCAATGTTGAACCATGAATTCTGCAATACAGGTAGCCTTATTAGAAAAGCATGATTTTTGCTCATAGCTGAAGTTATTCTGTTTCCCTCTGTTTTGCTTCATGTCCAGTGGGGAATAGTCCATAATCTGGCAAGGCTGATAGATATGTTCATATTTACATCTCTTTTTTTCAGTCCAGCTTTTTGGTTCTTTTTTTCAGCAATTTAAACTACTTGGCTTTCTCTAGAATGTCCTGCACTGCAGGTAAATGGTAAAAATACATGTCTTTTTCCTACTTATACAAACGTATTCATATTTCTGTATTGTATAATCATATATAGCTTAGTTTTAATTTTAACAGCTAGAGAAAATACCTTGGTCAACAGCTTACTTTCATTCAGCTTTACCCAAAAGAAAATTTTTATTCTCCCTTTCATAGAGAGAAACTCATAAAAAATCTAAGCAAAACTTGCATATATACAGATACAGAAGTCATTAATGTGTCAAACCAAAGTGATACAGGCTTGTGAGATAACAGAAACATGACTATCACCATGTACAGGCAGTGATATTGATGCTTAACAATAATTCTATTACAAGATTTTTTTTTGCTGCTACTTATAGCTTAATATTCTTCATAAAAAAGTCTCTGCTGTTTTTCTTCCTGATATCAAAACTTCATCACTGTAAATTATAACATTCCATAGGCTCTGGAGATTTTTTTGAGTGATATGCTTTTGCTGCCATACACATTCCCAGTGCCAACTGCAGAAACTATGGCCATAGAAACTACAAACTACATGAGTCAAAAGCTTACTTAAACAGCTTTGTAGGGCTCCAAGTGGAGGTGAGAACCTGAAACTTGCATAACAAAAATTTCAGAGTTTATTTGTATTCTTGTTTCAAATTTTCTTCATGACTTGAAACAATTCCTCACTGACTGAGTGCCCATTTGTTGTTGGGATGCATGGGATGCCCTTTCCAATCATATTCCATTTTAGTTTCATCCAAGAGGAGTCCATTCTGAGAACACTGAGACTGCTTTGTGTTATTTACTAAAACAGTGTAAGTAGAGACAACATGGAGATCTGCTTCAAAAACATACTTCTAATCAAAAATAAAAGTTAAAGTAGACATATCTAATGATTTCCCAGAGGAATACAGAATCAGTCTTGCAAGGTTATCTTAGGGAACACTGTTGAATTGACATTAGTCCTCAATTTATAAAGTCATCTTTTGTAGATTCCTCTTAAAGAAGTGCTATTTAGCTTTTGAGAGCTTATACACTGTATAAAAACTTTTTTCTCTTTCCCCTCTGTGGAATACACCTTTACAATTTTATACTGTCTCAAAATTTTCTTAGGTAATGAACTTAGGCTCTTTTTTAAAGCAAAAACAATTTTCTGGGGAAATGAGTTTGCAGACAGTCAAGAACTTTTAAGATTTTCATATTTTATGTTAAGAGATTACCTTAGAACATGTCACCAATACTGAAAATGAAAAAAAAAAAAAAAAAAAAAAAAAAAAAAGTAGTATGTGAACAAAAAATTAAAGATCATAATATGTTGGAACAGGTAAACCTTACTTATAGTATTTTTTCTCTAATATTCTAGTAGCTTACTTGAAATCTTAGCATTCTTCTGATATTACATACATACAGTTATATTATGGAGGATGTATATTGCCAAATACATATTTCCATACTTTGTCTGCAAAAAATGTAAAACAAAAAGACTTTTCTAACATGATTACTTTATTCAAAGATTACTAGTTTGCATTACATTTCAGAAATCCTACACATGATTACTGTTATAATAACTCCCTTACTGTTCTTTCATGTGTAGAAAACAAAGCAAAAAAAAAAAAAAAAAAAAAAAAGGTTTTATCCATTTGTACCCAGAGCATACAAATGATTCAACTTGTAACTTCTTGGCAATATAGAAATAATCAGTTCCATAAACTTTACAGAGTTCTGTAGCTAGACTGAACTTGCTTTTTCCTCCTGCTAAACATTTATTGATCAGCTAGATTAAGGGCTGAAGTTCAGAATGTATGGGTTTAAAATATTATAAGCTTTGCTTTCAAAATATATCTCCAAATTCAAAGCAGAATTTAGTAGAAATTATCCAGTTTTATCATTTTACATGTGAACTTTAAAGAAAGATTAACACCCTTCCAACGCTAAGCACAGTACATGTCCACACTTAGGTTTACCTGTTCAGACCCTGACTAGTTCCAGTTCAATGCTGCTGACAGAATAGATTTTCAGTTTGGCTATGTCTGACTGATGTGCAAGGACAGAGAAGCAAGGCAGATGGATGTAATAAGCCTTCACTTTTTTTTTCTCTGGTTGAAAATGGAGCACAGACTTCTCTTCTTTAAAATCCAACAGATCATATCTGTGTTTGTACAGGGTGTCTCCACATTGACCTTTAGCACCAGCATGCACCTCATCCACCTCAGCTTTGTGGTTTTCACTTGTTGAAGACTGTAAAGAGACTTATAAAAATATATAACTCTACCTGATGTACTATTGTACTAATCTTTTTTAAAAACAAGTATGTCAATAATAAAAACAATTGGACAGGCTGAAATTGTGATTATGTGAGAAATTAGTTCCTAAACACTATGGTGCTTAAAAAAAAAAAAAAAAAAAAAAAAAAAAAAAAAAAGTACAAGTAATTTATGAAACAAAATAATATGTAAAACATTTAGTAATGTTGAGGACAAAAATATTTTCTGATTGGTTAAATATACACTTATTTATATATAATATAAATAAGAAATATAATGATCTCTTATTTATGTTTCAGTATCTTATGACTGAATCACTTTTCAAACAAGACTCCTGCTTTGGAATTATTTTATGTAGTAATCAAGTTTAGAACCACACTGTGGTACCACAGGGAAGAGAATAATAACTGTGTTTGTAGTAAATACAGGGAAGTACTTTAGCAGTAAAAAAAAAGACTTGAAAGACTTGAAGGCATTTTCCTAGTACCAGCCATTCTCTCTTAAAAAATCTGTCAGGGTTCTATCAAGAATCATTTAAAATAATAATAAACTTTTTTAACCTGGAAATATTATTTGTACCCCAAATATCATGATTTTTCTTAACTACATTTATAGACTTGACCAAAAAAGGATTCTTCCAGCAAAATTGACTTACACAAGCTACATTTTTTCTTATACTAACTTACTAACTCAATCTCAGTTCCTTGTCATATGTTTTAATCCTGTCAGTCAGCAAGAAGCTTTTAAATCATGAAAATATGAATATACACAGCCTTTTTTCCACTGGAAAATATATATTTATATATTTTTAAATGTCATGTTTGAATTTGGTGTGAATAATGTCTGCTAACACTTTTCCATTAGAACAAAGCATCATCAAGCACCATGATGAAGAGTTAGGGGAAAAAAAAAAAAAAAAAAAAAAAGGATAAAAAGAAGAAAAAAGAAAAAAAGAAAAAGAAAAAGAAACCGAGTGGAAGAGGAAAGGGAAGTGGAAAAGAAAAGGAAACAGGAAGGGGAAAAGGAAAGGGACAGGGAAACAGAAATGGAAAAAGGAAAAAACCCTCTAGCTTTTTCCTGACAAAATGAAGGAACTTGCCTCCCTATGTAGCTCAGAAGACTGCGTTTAGACATAAGGGTAGCCACCTGTACAACATGCACAGCAAACTGATCCCAGTCA
Organism: Aythya marila; assembly: GCF_965140915.1. Taxonomy (NCBI): domain Eukaryota; kingdom Metazoa; phylum Chordata; class Aves; order Anseriformes; family Anatidae; genus Aythya; species Aythya marila. The sequence goes on along the minus strand of NC_139080.1, from coordinate 63,911,308 downwards.
AAAATATGCAAGAGATTCACTGAATGAAGCTTCTTCACATAAAACACTGTAAAACAATTCCAAAGAGCAAATAAAGAAAAAACTAATTTTCAAATAATTTGTGGGGGAAAAAAAAAAAAAAAAAAAAAAAAAAAAAAAGAGTATAAACAAAAGAGTATAAAAACACCAGATAAATTGTAGTGAAAATTGTTTGCTTGGAGTGTAATTTGAATCTTTACTACATTAGCGATACTCTAATCATGTCAATTTTATTCTTTTATTCAAAGTGATCTTGGTTAGAAAATATATCTACTTGCATGCTCACAAAGACAGAATTCTTCATCCCATCATATTGGTGGTAATTTCCCCTTATTCACTCCTTCCTTTTCCCATCTGTCAGTGAAAGCAGATGTGGTTGAGGTGGGATGTGGATTGAACTCCAAGTGCATTCTCAGCTAGTGCAGTCTGTCTAAGCTATCTAACTGCTTTAAAAGACTTTCAGGAAAAGACAAGGATTCAGAACTGTCTTCTACAAAGCTGAAGATACACCTAGGCTGACACACTTAGGTAAAAACAGTATTTTATTTGTATGTTTTTGCAATTTAAGGTACTTCTGAAGCAGTTAATATGCATTCTGGTTTTTTGTTTGTTTGTTTGTTTTCTTTTTCTAGGAATATAAAGGTTCATGCCCATCTCATGTTTGCACATACTTTTTTTCCTAACAGCTAGAGTTTGAATAAAGATTAATAACTCCATTGTTCATATTTTATTACAGACATTTGTAGCTAAGACTTATCAGCTCCAGCCAATGAGAGGCACCTTCCCAGCATTCAGCTATAGCTCTAAAAGTACATAGCTGTCAAGATGATCTCTGTTTGCCTATTTCTACCACTTTTCTAAACAGAAGCATTTGAATTTATTAAGAAATACTCAGAAATGTTCTCCCTTAGTGAGTACTCTCTATACTGCAAATATCAAATGCCACCAAAAGAATATTGGCATAAACAGATGCAAGACTGCTGAACTGTCAGCACAACTGTGAAGCCTGAGCAAAACTTCAGTCTAGGTGTGACTTGTTTTTTTGTTTTGTTTTGTTTTCTTTTCTTTAGTGTTGACCACAACAATTGGCAATAAATACAGCAGTATAAAAGGCCTGCTTCTGTGCTACTTGGATTTTACCTAATGCAAGATGTCCGAACTGCTGCAAAAAAAGTAGCTGGTGCAGGCCGGCCAGGGAGGATGGCATGTTCCTGGCATGACACACCCCAAGGAGAGCCTGGGGCTGCAGGGAGACCCTGGCTTTGCCACACCATTTCCCTTCAGCCCAGCAGCTGTGTCTGCTCCCTGGCAGAAAGGAGTTTTCCATGCTTCCATAGAAGAGAGGTCAGTGGGGAACAGCTACTGATGGCCCAGGGCTGACCAGCCAAGTAGGTTGCCACCATGAAGAGGCAAGGTCCCCCTCACTCCTTCATGAACCCCCATATTCACCTTCCCAAAGCCCAGTTTGCTTACACAGGTGCTGCCAGGACCCTTTCCACACTGGGATTTGTTCCCATATATTACTATTTCAAGGATTACAACACATACTTCTGTCAGACTAGAAAGCCTATATCCACAAAGAGCCTATATCCACAAAGAGCACATCAGAAATTACATTCCAGCTGTAAAAATACCCCAAATGAACAAACAAAACACACATGCACACACAAAAAAATATTTGTGAAGCATTGCCCAGAAGAACTGGGGTGACCCACTGGTGCCACAGTACCACCACTGCTGAGCATGCAGAACCTGGGGAAGACTTTGGTATTCAGGTGATTTCAGAAATGGTAAGAAATTGTACCCCAGTAGGGGCCTTTGACACCATCATCATGTATAGCACTTGCCTGATCACTACTCATAAAATGCATCTCATTAATTCAGTATGCCCTTACATTTCCATAAATGTTTCCGCTATTCAATATTGTCCTGTTATCTTCTCCATTCCTGCCCTTATTTCACTTTCTTTCTGAGCAAGTTGTAGATCACCAGAATCTGGTAGCCATACTTTCTTGCATTTCTTCAATGTTATTTCTGAACCTTGCTGTACAGAAACTGTAGTAGAATACTCTTGCCAACTTCTGAGCAGAGTAAAGAGCTGTTGCTGTAACCAGGGACTCCAGGTATACTGGAAATGCTGTATTGTTATTGGCAACATAACCCAAACAAGTGTTTAAATCTAAGCACAACCTTCAGCCTTGTAATGGGTTAAAAACATTAGAAATTGGTTTCGAGACAAAGTAATAATCCTGGCCATGAAGACCAAAGGAAGAGCAAGCTTATCCCCATGTTTCAGTTGTGTAATTTATTGTTGTTAAGATGGACCTTCAGTCTTGGACAAGAGGAAAAAATCAATATTAATCCACTCATACTTGTAATGGAAGGATGTGGTCACATAAAGTATCACTGGGTAGTGCAGGACTGCAGCCAGAATTTGAAGACAAATGCTATAGGTTTGCTATGGAAACAATAGACCATAACATCATATCTGATATGGAAAAATCAATCATACTGCTACTAGCTGGAAACTGTTGCACTTTGAGGAACGAATATAAAATACTTCAAGCAGTTGTTAAACAGAAGAGGTTTCATAATTATTTAATCACTTTAGAGGTCAAGCCAATTAAAATATCACTTGTCAGTATTTTCTGTTTTTTGTTTGTTTGTTTGTTTGTTTGTTTTGTTTTGTTTTGTTTTTGAGGTGGCCGTTGGAGGGGAGAGAAGTGTAATGTGTTCTCACTGTTCATTGTGTTCACTTAAATGGTAACAGTAATAATAACAAATAACACTGCCAACCCAGATGCACTGCTTTTCAGCTAGAAACTACGTAGGATTTTTATTTGGAAACAAGAAAAGAAGCTTAAATAAACAAATAAATAATATATATAAATAAATAAAACATTGTGATTTTATTTCCTACAACAGATCAGCAGCTCTCTGTTCTCTGTGTGAGTTTTTTTTGTTTGATTGTTCGTTCGTTTTCTGTTTTGTTTTGTTTTGTTTTGTTTTGTTTTTGACAATATGTGTTGCCAAATAACAAACAATAACTATGAAGTCTTACGGGTTCAAATGTACAATGGATGCTGATACCTGTAATCTCTCTAGCAGCATTAGGCCACATTGTTACTAAAGTGTCTATTGTTTAATGTCAACTGACAGTTCTAAAGATAAGCAAACAGCCCTCGTTACGTGGCTCTGTAACCTAGCTATTTTAATCATGGCAAGCCAAGTGTCACTGACAACATTTACCTTGGATGACCTCTTCTGTGGGGTAAGAATTCCTTTAAAAAGAACAAGCAAATTACACTGCTTTTAAAAGCATACTTAATCAACTGCATGAGATAAACAACAGATCTAGTCCATTTCCTAATTATGCTTTTAGACCATAGTTAAAAAAATACTGATACTTGTAGTCAACTTGATGAAAGTCAAAGGTGAGTGACACTGTATAAATAGGACGTTACACAGAGAGCTCTTCTATAAGAGTAATGAGGCTGAATTACAAATTATGAGAAGTTAATAATAGCTGACTATTTTATACATGTTCTGGGAATGGACCAAAGATATCTGAAGATGGTCCAGCTACTTTTTCCACTAATAAAAATGTACATATATATATATGTATATATATATATATAATTCCCCCAAACTTCAGAAGCTCTGGAATGTTTTTGGATACATAATAATGTTTTTACACAACATAAAACTTTTTTTTCTGCATTTTTTTTTACATATGAACACCTGCAAGTTGTCATTGTTTCAGGCTCCTGAAAATTAATGTACATCACAGTATTAATGATTATGCTTCCAAAAGCAATCCAAGAAATTAATTATCCATGATTTACCACTGGTTATTGATAGTATTCTTTCCACTCTAAGTTGTTTCAGTCAAGCAATCAGAGCGAAGAATATTGCCAGCTAACATATAGTAAGCAACTAAACATAAACCATGAGAAGTAAGTAATCAAAGCAAACAGATCACAGATCTTCCTCACTATCCAGTAAATGTCTGCAGCCTGCCAAAAGAACTTAAGGATTAAATGATATGTAAACAGAATGCTATTTTAAAAGGGAGCATGAATGATAAAATACATATGGACCAACACCTAAATGTTTTTATAACATTTCTCTTCAGTTGCAAAAGATTTATAAATTCTGCCTAGTTACATGAAACATTCAAATATGTTACATATAGGTGCATGTCTCATTGTTAATACATACACATATGTTTCTGTGAGCATTGAGTTTTTCCCTAGCACACTCACTGACACTTTTCCTGTTCTCACTTATCTAAAATCTTTGCACTGGCTGTGTTTGAGTGACTGAGCTCAGATTGCATTTTGGTCACAACACCACCATGCAATGCTACAGGTATGAGGCAGAGTGGCTGGAAAGATGTCTAGAGGAAAAAGATCTGGGGGTGTTGGTTGGCATTCACATGAACATGAGCAGTGTGTCCAGGTAGCCAAGAAGGACAAAGGTATCCTGACTTGTATCAGGAATAGTGTGGCCAACAGGACCAGGGAGGTGATTATCCCCCTGTACCCTGCTATGGTGAGTTCGGTTTGGGGCCCCTCAATATAAAATAGACTTTGAGGCCCTGGAGCATGTCCAGAGAAGGGCTATGAAGCTGGCGAAGGGCCTGTGAGGAGCAGCTGAGGAAACTGGGGTTGTTTAGTCTGGAGAAGAGGAGGCATAGGGAGACCTTATTCTCTCTACAACTGCCTGAAAGGAAGTTATGGGGAGCAGGGGGTCAGCCTCTTCTCACCGATAGCTAGCGATAGGACTAGATGGAATGGCCTCAAGTTGCACCAGGGGAGGTTCATGTTAAAAATGAGAAGACATTTCTTCTCAGAAAGAGCAGTCAGGCATTGGAATGGGTTTCCCAGGGAGGTAGAGGAATCTGTCCCTGCGGGTGTTTCAGGAAAGGTTGGACGTGATGCTCTGGGACATGGTTTAGTGGGTGATATTGGTGGTAGGAGCATAGTTGGGCCAGATGATCATGGATGTCTTTTCCAACCTTAATGATTCTATAATCCTGTGATTTGGGCTCTGGCTCTGAAAAGGAAAATAGGAACTGTAGTTCTATTTGAATCATACTCTGTGACTCAAAGATGCAAGAAAGCAAATGCTGGGCACTTCTCTGTAAAGCTTTCCAAATATTATTGGATTATGCTCTTATTTGGAGTCAGTTGTGCAACAGAAACATTTAAGAATAAGCATGGATTTTACTGAGCTATTGTAAAGATTTTTCCTCCACCTTTTAGCCTAAGTAGAATTTGGTCCAGACACTGAAGCATACAAAGGTGTCACCTTTTTATTTTTTATATTTTCTTTAATTTTATTTTTTAATTTTGCTTGCTAGGCAGGCTTTTCCCGAAGTTCTTACAAGCTTTATTTATTATTCATTTTCAGTCCAGGAAGAGAAACTTGAAATATTTATCCACAGGATATTATTAAAAAAAATAATAATAAAAAAATCTTTCCCCAAGTAACAGATATGCTAAATGAATAAATCCGTTCTGAAAGAGCCAAAGTGATTATCTTTCCTGAAATCTCACTTTAAAATAGGTTAATAATTAAAACATTTTACTCTAAGCCAGGCAAACATTATGAACTGAACTTCTTTTATTTCAGGAGGCTTTTATTTAATTCTGCTGAGTTTTATTCTAACAAAATTAATTATTTCTGGGAAATGTTAACCACAATGACAGACCTTGCTATGCTGAGCATTTTACAAGGAAGCTGTTTCAAACCATAAGCTGCCACCACAAGCAAACAACTGACGGCCAGCAGTGTTTTTGTTAGACTCTGACAAGGGAATCAATAAAAAGACACGACAAAGGTTCAATCAGAACAGACACCACTAATACGAATGGCCTTTTGGGACCCACGGAAGCGTGGAACTGCTTTTCCATGTTAATTTCTTCTTGCCACCCTTGGGGTTATCACCTTCTTTGGCCCCTGTTAATTAAAAACTGCCTCCTGTTAAAGTTCTTTGGCAGACATTCACCTTGTGTCAACCCATTTTGTTGGCTGCTGAGAAAGGAAATGAAGGGAAGGAGAATTATGAAACTGCCACATGAAACGCTGCCAGAACTCTTCCTCACAACCTCCACTCAACAAAAACATGCATATTGCTCTCTCTATCCCTTCAAATACTGAGATGAACTTACAGATGACATGTAAAATGCAGGTTTAAAATATTCATTATCCAGCTGTCTTATTTCATGAGGATATGGGTATAGAAGTAACCTTGATTACGGCTGTGCAACTAATTGATTTTTCAGATGGGCAACCACAGAGGAAAAAAAAAAAAAAAGAAAAAAGAAAAAAGAAAAGAAAAGGCATATACATTTGATACATTTAAATAAATCTCATGTACATTTTTTCATTGCTTTTTGTCTTACAGAAGTGAAAGGTACTCCTCTGCCTTCGCTCCTCTCAAACTGTGTCATGTTCATGTATCATTTTATCCACATTTCATTTCTGGCCAGTTCATAAAAAGCAAGGCTTTTGACACCGTCTCCCACAGCATTCTCCTCAAGAAACTGGCTGCTCTTGGCTTGGACTGGCGCACACTTCGTTGGGTTAGAAACTGGCTGGATAGCCGGGCCCAAAGAGTCATGGTGAATGGAGTCAAGTCCAGTTGGAGGCCAGTCACTAGTGGCGTCCCCCAGGGCTCGGAGCTGGAGCCGGTCCTCTTTAATATCTTCATTGATGATCTGGACGAGGGCATTGAGTGCACCCTCAGTAAGTTTGCAGATGACACCAAGTTAGGTGTGTGTGTCGATCTGCTTGAGGGTAGGAAAGCTCTGCAGGAGGATCTGGATAGGCTGCACCGATGGGCTGATGTCAACTGCATGAAGTTCAACAAGGCCAAGTGCTGGGTCCTGCTCCTGGGGCGCAACAACCCCAAGCAGAGCTACAGGCTGGGAGAGGAATGGTTGGAGAGCTGCCTGGCAGAGAAGGACCTGGGAGTGATGGTGGATAGTCAGCTGAATATGAGTCAGCAGTGTGCTCAGGTGGCCAAGAAGGCCAACGGCATCCTGGCTTGTATCAGAAACAGTGTGGCCAGCAGGGCTAGGGAGGTGATCGTCCCCCTGTACTCAGCCCTGGTGAGGCCGCACCTCGAGTACTGTGTTCAGTTTTGGGCCCCTCACTGCAAGAAGGACATCGAGGTGCTTGAGCGCGTCCAGAGAAGGGCGACGAAGCTGGTGAGGGGCCTGGAGAACAAGTCCTACGAGGAGCGGCTGAGGGAGCTGGGCTTGTTCAGCCTGGAGAAGAGGAGGCTCAGGGGAGACCTTATCGCTCTCTATAGGTACCTCAAGGGAGGCTTGTGGTGGTTTTACCGTGCTGGGCAGCTAAACCCCACAACCGCTCTCTCACTCGCCCTCCTTTAGATGAGGAGGGGGAGAAGTAAAGCAAAGAACAACTCACGGGTTGAGATAAGGATAATTTAATTAAAGGGAAATAATTATAATAATTAAATAACGACTACCATGAACTAAAAAATTTAACTAAGGGGAAATAAAAAGGGAAAGGGGAAAAGGGAGGGGAAAAGGAAAAATAAAAAGAAGGGAGGAAAACAAACAAAATAAATGAAGGCTATATGGAAGTGCAGAGGAAAGAAATTACTCTCTACTTCCCACAAATGAGCGATGATTGACTATGTCCTTGAAGCAAGGCCTCAACGCACGCAGCCGGTGTTCGAGAGGAGGACCGACGTTTTCCCAACGAGAGCCCACCCCTCCCCTCTTCTTCCTGTTTCCACCTTTTATTGCTGAGTGTGACACCACATGGTATGGAATATCCCTTTGATTGGTTTAGGTCAGCTGCCCTAGTGATGTTTCTCTCCTCACTTTTTGCCCACCCCCTAGGAGGGATAGAGAAAGGCCCAATGCTGTGCCAGCACTGCTCAGCAGTAGACACAACACTGGTGTGATAACACTGCTGTTCCAGCTACAAGTACAGAGTACGGCACTGTATGGGCTGCTGCCGGGAAAGTTAACGTTCCAGCCAGACCCAGTACAAGGCTGTAGCGAGGTGGGGGTTGGTCTGTTCTCCCACATGCCTGGTGACAGGACAAGGGGGAATGGGCTTAAGTTGCGCCAGGAGAGTTTTAGGTTAGATGTTAGGAAGAACTTCTTTACTGAAAGGGTTGTTAGGCATTGGAACAGGCTGCCCAGGGAAGTGGTGGAGTCACCATCCCTGGAAGTCTTCAAAAGACGTTTAGATGTAGAGCTTAGTGATATGGTTTAGTGGGGACTGTTAGCATTAGGTCAGAGGTTGGACTCGATGATCTTGAGGTCTCTTCCAACCTAGAAATTCTGTGATAAGAAAAGCGAAAGCAATGAAATGATAGAGATTCCAAAAATCAAGGGGAGCATCAGCAGTTATTTAACTTAATAGTCCAATGATTACAGCATTTATTCTGGGTCAGTTCTATTTCTTTCACCTCTGTTTGAATCCCTCTGTCCCAAGAGACCACAAAGGTATTAAACGAGGAGAATGTTTTAGATCCTAGTGTAGTCATTCTTGTATACAAATAATTAAATATTAATTAGGCTTGAGACCCAGCCACCACTGCTGAAATTTATTTTCCTTTTTTCCAGCTCAACAACTATTTATTATGTTATGCAAAAGTGGAAGGTCTACAATCAAAAGGATTGTGTGAGCTCTACCCAGAATATCCTATAATGCCTCAATTCAAGCACACATGCAAGGAAAGTGAGATGTAAATGCAGACTGAGTTTCAAGGTGCTGAAAACTCCACCCTTGAGACTTCCAAGACTCCACAAGCAAGGCCACAGCTGACCTGTCTACCATCTCTGAGCAACAGGCTGGGGAAGATGACCTCCAGAGGTCCCTTCCCATCAACACATCAACAGTTTTGTGTGCCAGAACTGGGACTGGATTATGTCTCATTCCATGGGGAAAGGATCTTGTGGAAAGCTAAAGGTTGACTCAGCAGTAATTTCCAGGCCAACAGGGTAGAACAAGGGGAGAAAAAAAAAAAAAAAAAAAAAAAAAAAAACAAACACAAACCTGAAACTGTATCCAATGTGATATAGAGAATAATAATAAATATGTTCCTCTGGGAGGATGATTTTACATGTACAATAATCAAGCATTGTCTCAGTATAAACCTTTTGAAGGCAGTTCAGTTGTTTTATTTTTGTTATTTTTACATATCACCTAGCACTTCTGTTGCAGAGCAGATGCAACCCCATGAAGGCCTTCAACTCTTCCGCTTCTGACACCTTTCTGACTTGTCAGTGTTGGCTCTTCCTTCCTAGGAGGAGGGTGTATTATCTACACCCACACTCTAGCCCAGATAATAGTCTGTGTCTCCTGTGTCCTTAAACATTGGAACTGCCAGACTGACCAAAAGTTTTCAAATATTTTTCCTTCCTCCACTACTTTTTCTGATGTTATTTACTTACAGTTTTCATTTAGACATTTTCTCTACTATTTTACTGAGCTTTCCCAACTTTCTGAGTTAAGAATATTATGGTTCTAAAATCCTCTTTTCTAAAATGAAGCAGAAATCATAACTTTTGCTTCATTAATATTTAGCATATCCTTTAGAGGTTTAACACGCTCTATTATTGGTGTCTACAAGGTAAATACAATAGTCTGATCCTCATTAGATATACACATGGAAAATATATCAGTGTCAGATTTCCACCATTTGAAAATCTGATCTATTGTGACAAAATTTTATATTTGATATTAGTTACCCATACCATCCATATCATGTTTCTAAGAGTACCAAGAGGACAATTCTAATAAATAGTTACTTTTAAAACTTTCTATTGCATTAAAGTTATGTTCAGCTAGTATTTACTATTTGATTTCAAAGGCAGACATAGAGCAATTTAATGTTAGAAGATGAAATGTTAATATCCAATGTGAGTCAGCTGACCACAGATCAGTGGCTTACTACATGCCTGCCTTTTTTCTTAAGTTAAATGACAATTTTTACTCGTTATGCATGAATAAGTTTGCATACAGTAAACACCTTAATGAACCTTTTTTAAATTTATAAAATCAAGTTTTGTTGTTGTTGTTGTTTGTTTGTTTTTAAACTTTCAGTAATGTTCAATTAGAGACACATCTCTGCCTCCTACTCACAGATTGCTGATTGACCAAGAATGATGAGTTCTCAATAAATGTGAAACTGAAAAGTGTTGTGGTGAATGGAGCCAAGTCCAGTTGGAGGCCAGTCACTAGTAGCGTTCCCCAGGGCTCAGTACTGGGGCTAGTCCTCTTTAATATCTTCATCGATGATCTGGACGAGGGCATTGAGTGCACCCTCAGTAAGTTTGCAGATGACACCAAGTTAGGTGTGTGTGTCGATCTGCTTGAGGGTAGGAAAGCTCTGCAGGAGGATCTGGATAGGCTGCACCGATGGGCTGATGTCAACTGCATGAAGTTCAACAAGGCCAAGTGCTGGGTCCTGCTCCTGGGGCGCAACAACCCCAAGCAGAGCTACAGGCTGGGAGAGGAGTGGTTGGAAAGCTGCCTGGCAGAGAAGGACCTGGGAGTATTGGTTGATAGTCATCTGAATATGAGCCAGCAGTGTGCTCAGGTGGCCAAGAAGGCCAACGGCATCCTGGCTTGTATAAGAAACAGTGTGGCCAGCAGGGCTAGGGAAGTGATCGTCCCCCTGTACTCAGCCCTGGTGAGGCCACACCTCGAGTACTGTGTTCAGTTTTGGGCCCCTCACTGCAAGAAGGACATCGAGGTGCTTGAGCGCGTCCAGAGAAGGGCGACGAAGCTGGTGAGGGGCCTGGAGAACAAGTCCTACGAGGAGCGGCTGAGGGAGCTGGGCTTGTTCAGCCTGGAGAAAAGAAGGCTCAGGAGCAACCTTATCGCTCTCTACAATTACCTTAAAGGAGGCTGTAGTGAGGTGGGGGTTGGTCTATTCTCCAACATGCCTGGTGACAGGACGAGGGGGAATGGGCTAAAGTTGTGCCAGGGGAGTTTTAGGTTGGATGTTAAGAAAAACTTCTTTACCGAAAGGGTTGTTAGACATTGGAATGGGCTGCCCAGGGAAGTGGTTGGGTCACCATCCCTGGAGGTCTTTAAAAGACGTTTAGATGTAGAGCTTAGGGATATGGTTTAGTGGAGGACTTGTTAGTGTTAGGTCAGAGGTTGGACTCGATGATCTTGAGGTCTCTTCCAACCTAGAAATTCTGTGATTCTGTGAAACACCATCCTACACTATATTCAACACTGGTGTCGTTCTGTTCTAACTGAAACCAGGACAACTGGCTATTTAAGTGACATTTTCAAAAATAGTTGCATGGATTCACATTGGAAAAGTTGCATATAAGGATCACGTAACTTTCTAAGTCAACTAAGAAGTTCCATTGTTAATAATAATAATAATAAATTCTTAAGAAAAATCAAGTAGAGTGAAGAAAAATAGTTTTTAAATTAAGGTGGAAAAAGCCTGTCTGACGTTTGTATTTCCTTTATTTTGACTTCACTTCATCACAGGGATGAATGAGGGATTCCGTTAGATTTTTCCCCTTCCTCTTCCCCTTCCCCTTCTCTTTCCTTTTCCCATTTCTGTTTTCATTTTCATTTTTTCTTTTCCATTTTTCCTTTTCCTTCTTTTTCTTTTCCTTCTTCCTTTTCTTTTCCTTCTTATTTTTGTTATTTTTATTTTATTTTTATTTTTTTGAGTGAAAATAAAAGAACCCCAGAGATGAAAGAAGTTCACTGTGTAGAATGAAATATGATTTCTCTTTTTGTACCAATGCAAAATAAAGTGTGACTGCTACTTCTTGATTAAAACACATCCAACTGTGTAGTCATGGTAAAATTTCATCTGGTTGAGTGTGCTGATGAAGTGGAACTACCTGGATTTGCAGAAGAGTTTCATGGACGTTTTTAAGAAGTCATAGAAAGCAAGCATCAAGTACCTGTTCCTGCAAGCAAAAGTCTGGTAGTCTGGCACTTTCAAGGCAAGACTGAGATCACCTTTTGATTTGAAATCTCATGTAAATGAGCATTGTGGGAGTGACAGGCAGAGGGAAGCAACTTTGAGAAGAGGATCATCTTCATCAATAAAAGACAAATTATGACCCCCAGCAAAGCTGATGAAGACATGTCAAAATAGGTGAAGTAAGGGCTACAATCTTGTCATGGGGTGTTTATAAAACATTGGGAGGATGACAAGGAAAAGAATGTGCATTTTCTGAAACATCCACCCCTGCAAGTAGCTACATTAAAGCAAAACTACTGCTACTACATGACAAAACTCTGAAGGCCTTCTGTTTACAAAGGTGGGGCTGGATGCACAAGCTTTTATACAATGTTAAAAAACAGTCCTTCCACAAATAGGACAACAGTCATCTTCTGCTTTCTTCTGCTGAAGATTCCATCTTCCTTTCCATCCTCTGTCAGAGAAATAGGCCCAAACATGTTAGAAAAATACAGATCTACTTACCATGAGATTTGCCCCTTTAATAATTTCTAGCTCCTCACTATAAGACATAGAATGAAACGCCAGTAACTGAAGAGGAGCATGTGTTTATTGATATCTCAGCAAGCTTTGTGTTGAGTTCCAAGCTTAAAGATGATAAGTATTTGACCCAAACTGCTACAATCTCACCTGACAATTCATTTTGCCAATATATTATACAACTGGTTTATATCTGAGGGCAGAGATGGAGTTCTTCATCTGTGTGACTTTGTCCATGTGTCTTTTTGCCTCTTTTTGAGCAAATATATGTCAGTCTGTTCAACTCATATATTTTTATGATAGAGACTGACATGTTTTTCTGTGTTAACACAACAACATATTATTTATTGTTGCTGCAAAAGCATACATTTTGAGGAAATATATAGATCTAAAAACTGTTTCTACTAAGGCAGAAAAATATCTGAAAAAGTAGCTGGTGAGATTTGAACACTGTGATATTTAATTAATTCCAATATCACAACTTCTGCAGCTTGAAGCCCACAGTAGTGCATGAAGAACTATTTGTTATTTTAAATATGTATCTGCAGGCTCTTGTACATTTTAAACGAATCTTCCCATCCACAGCTCACAAAAGCAAGTAATACATATCATCTGCAGTCAAACATCAAACCAAGTTAAATGTTTGACTTTGCATTCACTACAAGGCAAGTAAATCATTTTGATGTAAGTGCACAAAAAATCTTCCCTAACTCAGAAAGGTTAAAATCACATTATTTTATCTCAAATATCTGGCAGTAATGTATAGGATGAACCCTATTTTTTTTTTTCCTTTAGAAGTTTAATAATTTATGATAGTAAAAGAGGGCAAAGCAGCTAACTCATCCCCTTCTGACAACCTTTGTCTAATTTCCGTTTGTTTCTTTGGCAGCTAAAACACCTTGAAATTACCTTCTCCAGCATGGAAGAATGATTTTTTTTCCCCTAGCTCTAGCTGTCATAGTGATTAGAATTTTAATTAGTAAAGCAGAGAAGAGGGAGGAAAAACACAGAGAAAGGCACTTGAAAGATTCACAAGAGCAGAGGAAGACAAAGAGATATCAGAGGCAGCTGCGCAACTTGCTTGTTACAGCAGCATTTGCAGGGCCATGCTCTAGTCTATAGAACTAACATAGCACCATCCCTTAGCCTTTTTGCAATGCCAGTCTTCTGGGGTATTAGAAAACATTTTTATCAGTTTATCACTCAGAGAAAAATGACATTTTTAAAGCACTCCAACTAGGAGTGGCTCCACTGTTGGGCTCCTTTTGGTCCTTTGTTTTGCTCTACAGGACTCTAAGCTCAGGACTCCTGCCACAAAGACGATATTATCAGCAATACATACTGCTATACATCCAACTATTATGTCAATTAATATTTTAATTACAGATCAACATCTGGGCTTTTTATACAACAAAGGAAGCCCCTTAAAGCTGAAGGGCTGACAGGGAAGAAAAACAGTGGAAAGCTCTCAAAAAAACCAACAACAAATATGTTTTAATTCAGAACAAAAAATGCGTTTTATCTGCAAAAATACAGTTTATGGTCATTCAGAAGTCTTTGATCTGCACAGGTTTTTTGCCTTGATGTTGCAGCTGCCATTGCTTAGCACAGAAGACAGCATGGATTGGGAGCAGAGATCTGTTAAAAGCTAAAGAGGTGAACACTGGATTCACACATATCTGGATCACACCCAAGTGCTGGTGAGACTCAGGTGCATCTTACCCACCTCGGGATCCCCACAGCTATCCTCAGCATCTTCAGCATTTCTGTCCAACTCTTGCTGGTGAAGAGTCATTGGGCTGGTGGCTAGAGTAACCCCCTCACCTCCAGAGACCTGTGAGGTCTCTGCTCCTCACAAGGTCTGTCAGCCCTGCTCCACACTGTTATCACTATCACTATTGTCACTTGCATTATATGAATGCATTTGGCTGACAGCTAAGATCAGCAGCACACTGTGCATGGCAAGGTACACGCACATATTAAATGTGGGGATGAATATGTGCTATTATCTATTCAACAGCAGGAGAGCACAAGAGCTGAGTAGCTGAGTGGCAGAATGGGAAATTGAATCCCATTCCAGTGCCTGAACAACAAATTTATTCTTTCTAAACTCACATCCTCTCAACCCAGTCCTTGTACTCAAAGATATTTTAATCAGCTGAGAGGAAAATCATTTTCTGTCTCTACAGGGACTGGTCCTGAATTCCTCACTCACATGAATGGTTTCCTTCCAGTGAATCCAAGCTTTTAGCAGATAACAACAGAGTAATACGCAGAGCAGATTTAACATATTTAACACAGGATTATCAATCTGTGCCACTGATCTCTCAAAACAAATGTGTGTGTACTCCTATGTCACCAGCTTTTGCAAAGGTTAGTCATTCACAGAATATTCAGCAGGAACTGCTGAGATTTTCTGAACACTTTGACAACTATTTTAATTCTATTCCACAATCAGCTTTAATTAGTATTCTGTATAAAATAAAAGACAAGTTACAAGTCAGCTTCTTACAGAGTATCATAGTCCAATCTCTAGCAAATACTCTACTAGGGTAACAAATTGGCTTGCTGACCTTTTGTCTGGTAACACAGCACATGACATATTTGTAATTTATGGAAATCAATCCATAGAGAATTTTTAGTTTCAAGTAATTATAACTTAGTGCAAGATTTAAATAAAAGTGAAGAAAAGGTCATTAGGAATGTAATAGAACAAAACAGATAAACACAAAATGTCAGGTTCAAAGCACTAATCTTAACTGTACAGCTGTAAATACTGGTAAGAAGCCAATAATTGCAGCTAAAATCAATTACCAGCTGTTTTAAAGCACAGCATTGAAAACAGCATTGCAATTGCTACCTTCAGGTCCTGGCTACTAAAACAGCAGACAAGAAACAGAAAACTACAGTTCAGACCCTTAAAAATAACTCACTGTTTTTTTCCTTTAATTGCTTTCTTGCTCTGAAATAATCTACATTTTATAGTATGTTTAGTGGCAAGGGAGATTTTGTACACTCATTTTAAAATATCACAGAATATAAAATATTCTGTACCATTTGAGTGTACAGAAACTCTAAAGGAGATAATGGTTGAGATTTGCCTCCAGCTGAGAGCACACAGTGGGCAAAAGAAGAAAGAGGCAATGAAAGACAGAAGAAACTGTTGTTCCACCAATGGTCAGACACCAGAAACACACCAAGAGTTCACATCTTCCTCTTGATGTAACATACATGTGTATAGGAGAATCAGAGATACCTCTTCTGCCCCTTTGAATCTTGAGCTGGAGTTACCAATTCTGTAGTGTCGTCATATCTCCACTGTCCCATTAGACCCAAAGTACCATTTATGGATTCAGCAGACATTTTACCAACTAAATTAAGAGTGTTTTATTCCTGCAGGGGTGGATCTGTTCTGTATTTCTACAATGATGAGGGTTAGAGTTCCAGAAATAAGCAGGCTTTTTATTTCTGCACTTTCAGGTGATCCACTACTACAACTTATACTGTGTGCTGCCTTAAAAGCTCATTCCAAACAACTTTGGAGAAAGTATTGAATTGGAGAGCTTATACAAAATATTCCTGATTTAGCTCTTAAAATGCACTGAATGTGATATAAACCACTCCAGTGACCTAAGAGCTGCTGGTAAGTGGTCACAATCATGCCTCTGTATAAAGCTTGCATGTTCAGTGACTGAACACATTGACTTAAATTCAAATCCTCCCCTAGCCCATAACCATGAACCATTTTGTGTCACAGGAAAGTTACAATCACAAGGCAAAGGAACATTAAAGAGGCACAAAGCAAATCTTGTTAGTGCTGGAAACAACAAAGAGTACCAAAGCACTCTATTCAGAAATATGTTTTCACAACACAGATCATAAAGTCACTCTAAGAAACAAAGAATATATGAATAAAAAAAGATCAAAACTACACATAATATGACAGGAAAACCTATTTAAGTAAATGGGGGTTATATGCTTACTGAATATTGCACAAATGTGGTGTGAGAGCAGAATGAATCAAACCCAGTGCTTTAGACACAGAGGATGATTTCATATAGAATTTAAAAAATACCTCAGGAGTTTTGTTCTAAAAATAATTCAAATATCCTGCAGAGGGAAATCCCTAGTAAGTATGCCTTCTCAGCATTAGCCCGTGCCTTCCCAAGTTTGATATATTTGCATTTCAGGCAGAGGATGAAAGCATTAGGAGAGGGTTAAAGTTCATTAACCAGAAACAGAAGATATAACCCCAAGAATCAAGTATTACTTCTATCCAGACTTATTTTCAACACCTGGGCAAAGCTATGGAGTAGCCAAGGATAGGAAGTTGAGTAAGGGCTTCTGCATGCATTTAAAGAAATAAACAGCAAATGGTTGTGTGACAATTCTGAGAATACACATAGTTCCCCTGGAAATATTCAAACCATAGTGCCCAAAAGAAGATACACCAGGACAAAGAACTGCAACAGCATGTCTGATTTTTGTGACGTCACAGTATTTAATGTACTCCAAACACCTGAAACCAAGTGATTTCAAAACAATCTTTATAAGAGACTTGTGTCGTTATAGTTTATATTTTAATATTATATTTTATATTATTATTAATAATATCACTTAGTATTTTTATATATATAAACACATACTTCTGGACCTCACTGTTGTGAAAGATATGCAAAATCAGAAATGTGTGAATATTATGAAAGCTCAAGCCTGGAAGAAAAGAAGACAGAAGGAGAGAGAGAAAAAATAAAAATAAAAAAAATGAGCCAAATAAAAATGACATTTCCATGGCTGGATCCTTTTATTTTGCATATGATTTGAAGATGGCAAATATGAACTCATTATTTCAAAAGTACAGAGTAACTTAACAAGAGGAAAGTAGAAAAAAAAAAAAAAAAAAAAAAAAAAAAAAAAAGGGTTAACAACATGCAAAACTCTTCTGTAGTGGTACTCCAGACTAAGGATTCTTATTCAAAATAGAAAACTGTCCTCATTTTGCACAGATACCTTTTTGGAGGTGTGTCCCTCCCCGCTTTTTAGTGGAGCATTTCGAGCTCATGTACCCCCTCAGTATCCCTAAGTTTTCTTTTAATTACAGTGATTCATTTGCTCAAATTTGGAAAAAGCACTGATGAATACATAGGGGAGGTCTCCCAAAACAGTAACTGAAAACAAGATCATTTCAAAAGAAAATTACTCATCTTTTGGACTTATGCCTCCCTGCACAGATATAACCAGCATAAAATGGCTCAAGTTGAGACCATGAGCTTTGCAAGCCACTTTGTTGCAATACATCTTTACACAGCCTGTCAGAAGATAGGAGACAGATGTTCAGTGTTTTGCACACTAATCTTCAAATAAACCACGAGTTTTATGAGTGTTTCTCAGTGGGAAAGAAAATAGCCTAGCCAAATAGCCTGAAAACTACAGAGCAATCAGATTTTGGTTTAGAAGCTAAAAGTAGATTCCCCTTTTCATCTGATAGGAGTATCAGATGAAAAAATTCTTCTGGAGAGGCTCTGTCAGTGAGAGCTTTTGCTTCATTTTTCCCCCCACTGCTCCTGCCTCACATGGGATTGCCTGCAAAAACAGTGCCTGAGGGATCTATATGCAGTTTTCTAAAGCAAACATAACACAAGTGCTGTTCCCAGGTTACACATTTGAGTCCTGTAATACAAAATGTGAAAGAACATCCCCTAATGGCATTCAAATCATGTTCTTGCAATTTTCAAGTGTCAAGTGTTTTCCATTTTGGTTCTTGGGAAAAAAAAAAAAAAAGTAAAATAAAAAAAAAAAAGGCATTCTCAAGGTATTCTCACTTGCTGACTTTGTGCATTGAACAGCTATACATACTCTAGTATGACAGCATACAGTGTTTCCCACGTCAGAGAAATATCTTTTCTATAGGACATTAAAATATTATAAGTTCTTATTTTGTGGCTAGATACTGAAACCCTTACTTAGGAAAAAAATTACTTACTTAAGTTACTTAATTAGCACACAGAGTTTACACAGGATGAAACCAGAAAGGACTCCTATATTTTCTTAAATTTCATCTACTTAGCTTTGTACCAAGCTCATTAACTTGCCTCTTTTATTTTTTTATTTTTTTAGTCTGATTTTGTTTGGCCAAACTGTATTTTCTAATAAGTTTTCATGGTACACATGACAACACATGGACAATTTACCAATAAGCCTAAGAAGTAACATCTTCAATGTTAAAAACAAAAACAAAGCAATCAAACAAAAAACACTGAATTGTGTCTTATCTTTTTTTTTTTTTTAAATTTAACTAATCAGGCTCTGACTTCCAGACATTGTTTTTTCTTATTCTCCTCTCCTCCTCTCTATCAAGTAAAAGAATCCCTCCTAACTCAGTTTCTCCCTTCAACGACAGTACTTATGTTCTATCATCAGGTTACTTAATCTCCTTTTGGATCTCCTTTTGGAGGCTGAGCTCAAAGCCTGACCTCTCTCCAATTGCTTTTTTTTTTTTTTTTTTTTATGCTTTTTTTCTTTCCCCTACATGTTCTTCAATTTTTAAAGAACTTTTTAAAGTATGCAGTCTAGAATTCTGGGACAGTATTATAGGAGCAGTTTCACCTGTGTTACTCACAGATAAAAGGCATTTCTTTACTCTCTGTCTTTCAGTTCCAAGAAAAACACAAGCCCTTTTGGAAAATAGTGTTGCATTGGGACACCCATCAGAGAGCCTTACAAAGAAAGATATCCCTGCTTTCTACAGAAATATAGTCTTTCCTCCTGGATGTGTAAAACACTTAGATGTTTTACTGATGTTTGATCCCACAAAATAACACACAGCTTCCATGAGAGGCTATTGTTTCCCCATAGCTGGCAATACACTTTCAAACCACAGGAACTACATGGGAGAAGTGTAAAACAAAACTTGTAATAGAGATTGCAGAAGACTGCTATGATCTGACAATACTTCTGAGAGTAGTAGAAGTGATTAATGCCAGATTATTTGTTAAAAAGCAGTACTTTGAAAGCATGACACTCTGCAAAGACATGTGAAGTAATGAAAGGGAACAATCCAAATTCCTTGAAATCTCTTCTGCAGTCTCCACAGAAACAGACAGAATATTTAGACATATCAGCTTTTTGTATTTGTAAAATATGTAACATAATCAGCTTCTGACATCCTGGTCTATGCCTTGAAGAATTCTATAAGTACTGCATATATATAGTCATTTTTGTAGCAGTGACATCAACAAGGATTCAACAGATTAGTTCTGTGTTATATGGGAGGTTTGTTCCTTTTTGGAGTGGCAGCTGGGATATTGGTTGGGTTGTTCTGGATGCTTCAAATAACACCAAACTCCTGTGCAGAGGTAATGGAAATAAGCTACCTGCTGTAACCATTGCAAAATAAACATACATAAAATTTACAAAGTGCAATAGACTGGTTTTTTTTTCATTGTTTTTGCACTTTCTTCATAGCCAACACATTTTTCAGTGTATCCATGGGAATTATGAAACAGAATCATAGTTAGTACTATGTAGCTGTGTCAAGCAAGACGAAGATCATAGAGACTAGGCAGTTGTTAAGACCAAAGAACTAAACAAATGAAGAGAATGGTCTAAGTTAGAAGAAGCTTAAAATGGAAAAATGTCACATGATCAGCCCCCCATGGTACCGTGGTGTGACACGTTAGAGGATGTATAAGTCTTTAAATGTTAAACTATAACTATTTTTGCATTCATTTAATACTAGGACATTTCCAAGGATGAGGGTAGGTTTTCCTATTAAATAACAAAAAGAGTGATGAATTTTATTATCTCTGAGATCAAGTCCTCTGGGCTACACAGCAGACTAAGGGTAGAAAAAAAAATAGTCTCTTTGTTCACTTTATGCTTCTATAGAATAAATTATGGTTACAGATTCATATTCTCTCCTAACGTACTTTTTACTTTTTAACAGAATGGGATGCAAACTTCTTAGGGGGAGCAGAAGGGTTCCCAGAGTGTTATGAAGCAGCAGACAGCATCACAGCAGCAACTCTGAAGCAGGCAGCAACCACTCCACTTCCCCCCAAAAGAGAGGAAACAGGAACTCTAAGTATTTACATTACCTTTTGTCTATTTTGAAGTTCTAGCAGCAGCTCAGTTTCTCCTAAATGAAGACTGTAATCAGTAATTGAATTTCACTCTCATACTTAGAAGAAGTCTTAGAAGAACCAACCTCCTGCTAATCCAGAATGAAGACAAGTGAACCAAAAATATAACATGCTTTTAGGAAAATTCAGAAATTGTTAGTCTAAACAGTCAGAGAAAAGCCATTAACCTTTCATTTGAAAATGTGCTGAAAGTGTCTAATATGTGTGAAATAAATACATCCTTTGATCTGTTTTGATGCATTATCTTTGAGCTGTCTGTGATGGAAAACATGAAAAGAAAATAAGAGAGCAGCTGCATTCTTTAAAGCACTCCTGACTGGGGTCATAGGATACTTCACAGACATCTCACTGAAATTAAAACCTATTAATACAGAGATATCTGCAAGGTTCAAGCATGCAAATCTTCTTCAAAATGGCACTGAAAGAAACAAACTTTTTTTTTTTTTAATGAAATAGTCTTGCAAGACTCAGTCTCTAATACACTTTGGGCAATGATACATGTATAATCACAGTGACAGCAAATGATTCACTGTTTTTCATGATTCAAAAAAAAAAAAAAAAAGTACTTTAAGAATTTAAAGTTTAAATCTAAGAAATCTACATTTGTAACTGTATCAGATGTACCTTACTTCCAGCATTACTCATGTTTTCTATTTGATTACGTCAACATACTGAAAGGTGACCAGAATAAATTTAATAGGCAAAAACACATGGACACATCCTCTTATACACATCCTCTGTATAAGAGCAATGGAAAAATTCAGATTTTATTCACTGAGCATACTGCTATCTGTTCTGTTGTTCTGATAGATATAGAAAAATGATATGACAAAATCCAAAAACACTATAGTGCATGTAAAGTACTGCATGTTCTACAAGATACCTGAAAAAAGGTATCAAGTCAACTAAGTGACATTTTTAGATTGGTAGAACAACAAACGATGTGTATAGAAGATACTTTGGCTTTTCTCATACACCAGGACACACACACACACACACACAAAGAGAGAGAAACAGTTTGATTAATGTAGCAGATAGCAGATGCCTTTTTCCTAGAATTGCTACTGCTGGCTAACTTGTGCATGTTCTGAGAAAAGCAAAGTGCATCAAGCTGTCTTCATGATTATAGACATCTGCAAACAAAAAGGACTAGCTGGACAGGCAGTCCAACTCAAATGAGTAGGTGGGCCATGAGTAATTCTGGTTTATCAAGGCTGGTTTCCTCTCCTCCTTCTGTTTGCAGCACTCCTCCACCTGACTTACTGCTGAAATCAGCATTCCCTTCTTGTTCTCCTTCCCACCCTCCCCAGATCTGCAGATGTAACCCTTCCCCTGTTTTTTCTCCTGTTACCATCCGCCCACTTCTGTGTCCACAGCTCATAAAATACTCTATACTTTGTTTGTTGTTTTTCTCTTAGTCCCTAAGGGATGAAGTCTGCCTCTCAACCTTGTGGCTAAATCATGGGGACATGTAAATCTCAGGTGCTCACATTTTTTGGAAAGGCACCTGTGCAGTATTGACGATTTGCATTTTAGCCACAGATGGGCTAAGAACCCAACCTCTATGAAGTAGCCTTAAACGAGGATGTGTAGCCTAAGGCTCGAAGTAGCACAGGAACTGAGCTATCATTTCATAGATACAAAAGGACTTGCCAGGCTGAACGTAATGCTATCTTGATTTTCTTTTTGTAGAAAATTTTTTTTTTTTTTTTCCCCTGAGGCCTAAAGATGTCTGTAATAGCAAATAGGGGAAAATAAAGCAGATTACATAAGATTACATACTGATGCAGGCATAGGTAAATTAGACAATTTTATATGCTATAAGGACAGACAATGCAATTTCCAAAAAAGCAGCAAAAGCAGGAAAAAAAGCAGGAAAAGCTATAAATCAGCTCTGATGCTGGTTATTATTCAAACCATAATCCTGCTATTTAGCCCCCTCAGAACAGTACTCACAGTACAACATGTTTTAAAGCCTAAATTTATCTCACTTATCTCACACCTCTGAATCTGGCACAGAATAGGTAACTCTTGGTAAAAGAATGGAAAAATAAAGCCAACATAAAAGTGCTTAACCGAATTCTTGGGACAATGAAGTGCAAACAGGTGTGATGATGTGCTAAACAGCATGTGGCAAAAATGCCTATGCTTGCTAATGAGATGACAGTTACTTGTTATGCAAACTGTCCTAGTAAAATCATCTTTGCCTAGTACCTATGCCCTTGGGCTCATATCCAATCAACCTGAGAGCTGCAACATGTCATTCAAAATGACATTCATCAGTATGGAAAACTATACGAGATCTATATGCATAGAAAACACCAACACTCGCTACCATTAAGGTAAATGAGAGTCTTCATCAGAGTAAATCTGGAACACGCAAGCTTCCCTAGGCAAAAAAGAGTGAATGCTCATGAGAATTGTAAGCTCCACTAGTGGGAAATATAAACTAATTAAAATGAAATCTCCTTTCAATGTGTTTCTGTAGTTTGAAATAACACTGATCCTTTCCAATGAAGGAGTGTTAAAAAATTTACATATTAAATTGTGATGTACTAAAATCAAAATGGAACAATATGGGCATTGTCTGTAATTTTTCTCCCAGAACAGAGCCTTCCTGTTTATTTTATTTTTTGTAGGGAGAAAGAAAAGGAGGTAGGGAAGTAAAAGTAATCATCCTATAATTATTCCTAATGATATTTTTTTCTCCCAGTGGATATGTGTTTTGCATCTTAAAGAAACAAGAAAGAAAATAAAATTTATGGATATGTATATATAATCTGTATAAAATGTATATATATAGGGAGTAGATTTTGTTTTGTAATTATATATTTTAAAATACTTTATATTATTTTGTAATAATATATTTATTATATATTTATTTACATATATATAAACACACAAATTGAAACCATTGAAATCAGTGAAGGAAGGAGGAAGGAAGTGAAGGAAGGAAGGAAGGAAGGAAGGAAGGAAGGAAGGAAGGAAGGAAGGAAGGAAGGAAGGAAGGAAGGAAGGAAGGAAGGAAGGAAGGAAGGAAGGAAGGAGGGTTTTCTAACCCTTAGAAAACCAGAGTGCAAGTTGAAGAATGATGGATTGTTTCTGTGTTTGATCAACTCAGTAAAGTCAATACACAATGTGAGTTAATTGGTTATTTTAAAAAAGTGCAAAGAGTTTCCAACAATTCCAATAATATTTTCCAATAATGAAGATTATGATGATGATGATAATAATTATTATTATCACTGCAACAAATTTAAAATATATTTATGCTCTTTCTACATTCTCCTACTCTGAATCAACACATAGAAGGTATATTGTATCATAAGCACACCTTAAATGACATCCATTTTTTAAGCTCATTTTCTGTCTTTTATTATTATTTTTTCCAGATTTTACTTTTGGAGAGAGGTTAAGAGTGGGACAAATCATACACACTAAATAAATCACAGAGTACAATCACACAAACACAGTATACTTGAAATCTGAATATTTGAAGAAAAAGAAACTTCTGACAAGTTTCTTGCTGTAACAACATCATCCACAGCATGGAAGGATGGTAATTTATAGTAAGTGTTCATGGCAATAATATACAAAAATATAATGTCTGCTGAATCAAAAATATTTTCCCTTACCTTTTAGCCAACAGATGAGTATTACTGACACATTTTGAAAGAAGTTGGATAGATTCAAATAATTATGGGAAAAGGACAAATAGGACACTATACTTCCTCTCCCCTTTTTCCCCCTTCCCCCCCTCCCAAAAAAAAGACATTTTTCTACCTGACCCTTTTAAAATTCCTTCAGCTCTTCTTAAAACAATTATATATTATTTCAGCAAACATCTACCAATAATATTAATGGCACACAGCAATATATAAATACCAAAGTATTAACAGCAAACCATGTTTCCCATGCTGTTTTAACAGTTCCAACACAATTATTGGAACCATGTAGTTTTCTTAGTATTCATTGTTTTCTGTGACAACTCTTGTTTCCTAAATTATAAGGTTAAATATCCCATAGAACAGGAATTATTTACAGTAGGTAAATAACTACAGTTAGTTTTAAAGGAGGGAAGCATTTAAATACATGCACAGACTAAGAATAATAATAAAATCATATTTTTCTGACCTCAAGTTGACCTATATGTGTGTGCTGACACTATAATTATGATAAACATCATTATAGAATAAGGAAAGCTTCCTGTGGCTGTGATGTTTGAGCAGGTATCAATTGGGCATATGCTTTCTACAACTAAAAAAGAAAATATAACATTATAGTATGTCATTAGAATCAATGATTTTATTATTCATAACCTGTAAAGAGGTAAGATGAACCTGTTGTGTAATAAATTTAGTGGCCTGTCACTTAATGCAATGTGATTTCACAATATTGTTAATGTGTACAAAACATTCAAATGTGGAGTATTGGCACATAAGGAATTTATGATATGTTTAAGATAGGGATGAATCTAGGCTAAGTCTTGAGATTGCTTATCTGAGGTCAGGAAAATCAATATTGTTCAAAATGTGTCTGTGACACAGACATCAAAATAAGAAACCTTCTGAAGTAGAGGATGCAATTCTGTGTTTATCTTTTGTTGTTGTCGTTATTGTCGTTGTTTTAACAGACACACTCTATGAAATTGAAGGCATCTGAAACAAATGTATGAAACATTTCAATTTTTTCCAATAAGTACATGTGAGAAAAAAATGTTCTATAGTAACTATTTGAAAATAATTTAATTTTCAGTATACGTCAAATTTCTAAACATTTCTGTTTTAGCCACTAAATAACAGTAGAAATATAGATGTGAGCCAAGTACAGATTTCTACCCCAAACCCACAAAATATAAAGAAAAATGAGCCGTCTTTTCTCCAGGCTGAACAAGCCCAGCTCCCTCAACCACTCCTTGTAAGATTTGTTCTCCAGGCCCCTCACCAGCTTCATTGCCCTTCTCTGGACACACTCGAGCACCTCTATGTCTTTCTTGTAGCGAGGGACACAAAACTGAACACAGTACTCGAGGTGTGGCCTCACCAGGGCTGAGTACAGGGAGACAATCACTTCCTGCTGGCCACACTGTTTCTGACACAAGCCAGGATGCTGTTGCCCTTCTTGGCCACCTGAGCACACTGCTGGCTCATATTCAGCCGACTATCAACCAGAATTCCCAGGTATTCCTCTGCCAGGCAGCTTTCCAACCACTCATCTCCCAGCCTGTAGTGCTGCTTGGGGTTGTTGTGCCCCAGGTGCAGGACCTGGCACTTGGCCTTGTTGAACTTCATGCAGTTGGCCTCAGCCCATCAGTCCAGCCTACCCAGATCCTCCTGCAGAGCCTTCCTACCCTCGAGCAGATCGACACACACACCTGACTTGGTGTCATCTGCGAACTTACTGAGGGTGCCCTCGATCCCCTTGTCCAGAGTATCGATAAAGATATTGAAGAGAACTGGCCCTAATACTGAGCCCTGGGGGACACCACTAGTGACCAGCCTTCAAATCAGTTCAACTCCATTCACCACAACTCTTTGGGCCCAGCTACACAGCAAGGAGAATGCTGTGGGAAACAGTGTCAAAAGCCTTATTGTAGTCAAGGTAGGCCACATCCACAGCCTTTTTCTCGTCCACTAAGTATATCACTTTGTCATAGAAGATATAGTGAGAGTAAAAGAAAAAAAAAAAGGAATGCAGCCAGTGAGACCAGCTGCAAGACTATCTAACACTAATAAAACCTCTGTCCTATATGTAAAGTTTCAAAAGATACTTTAATACCTTATGACTTTTGATTTTCTACCTTCGTTGAGTCCTTAGGTCTGTTGCAGTTCATAAAATCAGTATATGTTCCAAGTATTTTCCTAATAATATGTCAGAGGGGAATGAAGCTTTGGAAACTTGGAATATTCCATACGAAAAAAAAAAAAAAAAAAGAAAAAAAAAAAAAGGAAAAAAAAAAAAGTGATTTAATGTCTTCCCATGATGTGTGAAAGTTGTACAAGAACAGGTGTTGTTATGAAAAACTCAGATATTATGGTTTTCATTCAGCTTTATGAACTATTCAAAACCTGGAAGTTAAATAATATCAGAAATATCTTTGGCACACAATGAAACGTGAAAAAGAGTAAACATTAATCTCATATCTGAAAGAAATATCAGGAAGAGTAACAACTTAAATGGGAATAACTAGTTTAAAGTCAGTCAACATTCTTATGGTTTTATAGGTTACACATTCAATTCAAACCACATTTTTTTTTTTTTTTTGAGTCTTGAGAGTCTCAAGTTCAATTGAGAAACTCTTTCTCTTCAAAAAGATCCTTATAATAAGTCCACAAGAAATCTTTAAGATTGATTAGGAAAATAACCACGTAAGTAGTCCCTTCATTATCATATAATTCTGGAAAGGTCTCTAGTGACTAACCTCAGTTTCCATTCTTATTGGCTTTTTTTTTAATTAATTTTAATGGTTATTCCTAATTTTCATTTAAAATTCAATGTCCTTAAGAATCACACTGGATTGCTTTATTTGTCTGCAGTGAAGTCATGTTGGTTACTGTATATATATGTGTTAATATAAGCAAGAGTAGTTCATTTTATTTAAGTAAAATATACATAAAATATACATAAAATAGGTAGGACATTTTCAGACAAAGATTATACTGCATCCGTTTCTTGCCTATTCTGGTAAATGCTTTAAAATTGTATGTCATGATTAAACTCAAAGACAAGAGGAACTTTTAACTCCATGTATTGAAAATCTATTTTTCATGCATGCAGTATATTCCCCTGACTACTAATTATGATTTAGGAAGTTCAAGTGGTGAATATGTGCATATCATTCCTTCTGCCAAAAGCACTCTGGTAAATCTTTGTTCTTTTGACCTGAAACCATTGACTCAATCCAGGGAAGTCTGTAGAAGGTTATTAGGCTGGAAACATACTGTAAAGCTTGTAAGTGCTTTTAAGCAGTATTGCATGTCTTGCCTCAACATTCTTAAAAGTATCTTGCAGTACAATATACCATATAGTATCAAATTTACAATGCACAATTATGGAATAAAATCATAATAAAGTGGATTTAGATGTTTTCTGTAGTTTCAATCACTGAGAAGAAACTTGTACTTGAAGTATCTTTTGGTAATGTGACTTGGGTTACCGCATTTGGAATTTCATGCTGGCTTGAAAATGACACAATTTTTTGCAGAACTATTTTCAAGTCAGTTCACAATTGTGAACTGACTTGCACTAAGTCCTCTTTCATGACTCATTTTTTTAAATATGCTTCCTTTTGATTCTTTACATATAAGGCTTGGAGACTGAGTCCTACCATGTTTGGTTTCTCTGTTTTGTTTTGTTGTTTTGTCTTTTTTCTGTTTTATGTGTTTGTTTTCATTTCTATGTGAGTATATTCACTAACAAAGCAACAGAAGAATATTTGTCAAATAGGAGAATATTGTTTTTATGAACATTTAACAGAGTTATCACACATGACGGATGTTTTAAAAGACATTTGTTCTCACAGAGCTCAGTTGTCAGTTCACACAAAGATAGTGCTACCTTTTCAAAGAGCACATGGTAAAATTTTAACACTAATTTGGATCCCCTCAAATGCCAAAAGAGTAAGTAGCCATGTGTAGTAGACATTGACAAGTTTCCATGAGATTTCCTAAAATAACCTATGTACAAACTTGTATCTTCTTTTTGAAAATCATTTTGAAGAATGATTCTAGCTGAACTTGAGTCAGCTAGAAAATTAACAACTTCTAAGACAGAAAAATCCAGAAATAACCTCACTTGTGAGCTTTTGACTTGATTCTTTGGTGTACATATATGACAAGAAACAGATGTAATCTTGGGGATGAATAACTTTCTGTAAATGCATTGTAGGCTATCTGAAAGCATGGACTGCTCTTCATGAGCAGTTTTCATCTCTGTCTTACCTGACAAAAAAAAAAAAAAAAAAAAAAAAAAAAAAGCAGGGTGGCTCCACAGCTTGAGTGTTGCACTGTTTTGTGGTTTTTTGTTTGTTTGTTTGTTTTGTTTTCCAGTCTGAAAGAACAATTTTTCTTTCATTAGGCTCTGAAATGGAAGAAGCATTTCATTTTAGTTAAACAAAATACTCAAAACAAGTTTCCATATAAAAACATTATAGAATTAGCTGAAGTGTGAATCAGCCTGAAGTGTGAATAAGCACTGAATGGAGAGTTATCTGTTCAAAACATGACCATGCTGAAGATCTACAATGAAGAAGAAATGCAACAAAGTTCTACTACAAGGTCAAAAGTGTAAGGAGAGTGTAGAAACTGTAATTTGAGGTTGGTTTTGGAGTAAAAGCAGTTTGGATTTAAATGCTGAATGAACACCATTAACTTCTGGTTTTCTTATTTGTTCAAGAAACAGGATTCTGTACATTTTTTGATTGAAATAACCTTGTCTGCAATTGCAGAATTCCTAGTTTCCTCATTATTTTTTCCTCCCAACAAAAATGTCCAAAAAATATTACTTGAAATTTTGGATAACTTATCAAGTTAAAGAGTACTTTCAAGGCACATCCTGGCAATGTGTGTGTTCTGAATTATGTTGTCAAGAAAAAAATGCTTCTGAGAGCAATGAGCTCAAAGGTCAAGCAACATAAATGCTAATTTACCCCAAAAATGATGAGTGACTTTTCTCATGTAAGTGTAAGAGAGTTGAAAGAGCTGCTCAACCCTTTCTCATTTTGTAAGCTGTCTTCTCTGTATCCCTAAAGATCCTTCTCAAAAAATAAAAAATCCTTTAGATAATTCCAAACTAGCACACCAAAACCAACTGCAAATCTGAAAATACAACTTATTTAAATGTGGAAAAAAGTCACATTAAAGTTGATAAAAAGGGTGTTCTTGTAAAAACATTTCTTGATCAGGTCTAATGGTATTTATGCTATTGTTGTTGCACTTTCATGTATAAATTTATTTAGTACATCTGTCACTGCACACTGCTATCTGCTAGTTTAATTAAATTGAATATGATACTCTTTGAATATGGTACTCTTCTTGTAAGGTTTGGAGTGAATAGGATAGAATCTCTCACCCTTGAAAACACAATGGAATGTTGGATAGCTTCACTCTATCTTGTTATGATTGGACCACATCTTTTACTCTAAACCTCTGGATGATATAATGTGATAATAAAATAAAATAAAATAAAATAAAATAAAATAAAATAAAATAAAATAAAATAAAATAAAATAAAATAAAATAAAATAAAATAAAATAAAATAAAATAAAATACTACAGAACCATGTAGGCTTTCATTATAACATTATGTAAAACAAAAACAAAAAAAAATGTTCTGCCTTTTTGTCACATCATTCAAAATAAACCATGTCTTTGACCTGTCATAAATTGTGTGAAATGCAATCATCACAGACTATATATATCACATGTAATAAATAAATAAATAAATAAATAAATAAATAAATAAAAACTAATTTTCTTACTTTGTGATGGATTGTGATGGATCTGGGGTTATAGTGAGTTCTCACAATGTTTTTAGACAACCCAGCCAGATGGTGAACCATTGTGAAAAGAGTTGCTTTGTGCAGATAACAGGCTGAGTGGAAACAGGATCCTGCCAAGGCAGGAAAAGCAAAAGCAAGTGGACTTAACCAACTTTGTTAAAGCATGGATTAGCTCTCTATTGCTAATTTTGGGGTCAAACAAAAGGGAGGGAGGGAGCAAGGCAGGGAGCAAGGGAGCGAGAGAGGGAGGGAGGGAGGGAGGGAGGGAGGGAGGAAGGAAGGAAGGAAGGAAGGAAGGAAGGAAGGAAGGAAGGAAGGAAGGAAGGAAGGAAGGAAGGAAGGAAGGAAGGAAGGAAGGAAGGAAGGAAGGAAGGAAGGAAGGAAGGAAGGAAGGAAGGAAGGAAGGAAGGAAGGAAGGAAGATGAACAAAAAAAAAAATTAAGGGGGGAATAAGAAGAAATATGTATTTTTCTGATGCTTTGTTTTTAAAAGGATGAGCAAATAAAAGATGGATCTAGTGCCCAGAGACTATGAATGACTGGATCCCTGCTTCTAGACTGAAGATGTGCTTTTTTTCCATTTTAAAAGACGAAGAACAATTCTAAATAAACCTGACTGGAAGCAGGCTCTCTTCAAAATTCCAGTGCACCCTAGGTATACTTTTCGAAAAAAATCCATATGACTGCACCCTGTAGTTTCACACAATTTGTAGTCCAATCATCTTACTTGTATGCATTATATTATGTCTTAAAAAATATTGTAACTATTATAGTACATCATTACTAGATAGATATAATTTCTTGCAAATTTCTGAAACTATGCACATTTCTGGTGTCACAGATGCAGCTGCACATCCTTATATTATATGATATGGGAATCCTTGTATATGTACAATAAGGGTAAAGCAAAGTCATCCATCACTTGAAACTAATAGTACCAAGTGGAAATAAATGTACCAAGACCCCTGAAATAGTTATATTGTTTAAGGCTAGAACATTTCTTGTCTTTTTTGTCATTAAAAAAAAAAAAAAAAAGGGGGGGGGGGGAAGAACAAAAGAAGAACAACAAAAGAAGGAGAAGGAGAAGGAGAAGGAGAAGGAGAAGGAGAAGGAAAAGGAGAAGGAGAAGGAGAAGGAGAAGGAGAAGGAGAAGGAGAAGGAGAAGGAGAAGGAGAAGGAGAAGGAGGAGGAGGAGGAGGAGGAGGAGGAGGAGGAGGAGGAGGAGGAGGAGGAGGAGGAGGAGGAGGAGGAGGAGGAGGAGGAGGAGGAGGAGGAGGAGGAGGAGGAGGAGGAGGAGGAGGAGGAGGAGGAGGAGGAGGAGCCAAATAAATAAACGAGTATAAGGCAACAAAAGTCTTTTCAGCATATTAATTCAGTCTATCATTTGATATGTAGGAAGCTAAACATTTCAAAATTATTTTCTGTCAGCTCAAAACATCCTCCACATCTTTCCCTTAGAGATCCAATGAACCAGTTTTGTGCTTTTGGTTGTTCTTGCAATTCACTTGAGAGGATCTAATTTTAATTGTATAAAAATTATAAGCTGAAGAATTAAGTTGAAAACTACTGTGCTTTAGTCATCTGCCATTGATGGATATGATTCATAAGAATTTGTCACCCTGTGGAAAGTCCTCAATTAGCACCATGAATGTGCTGATGAACTAACCAATCAGTCTTTCATACATCTTTAAAACCCACAGCAATAATATGAATAGAAATTAATTGTTGAAATGTAACTACAGCAAAACTCAACAGTCCCCACAAGATATATGCTTCTAAACAAATAAATAAATAAATAACATCAGAAACAGGGAAAAGTACTGTAATTGCCTTAAAATATAATTAATTTAAAATACAAAAGTAATAGTAGTAAATACATTCAAACATTTATACAGAATCTAGCAAGCCATATGATAACTCGATTCTGAATATTAAAAGTAGTAATGAGTCCTTCTTCACTTCTAAATGTAAAACTTGTTGGAGGGGAGGGGAGGGAAGGGAAACTGTCTCTTACTTCATTAAAGATCTTGCAGTTTTTTAGCTTTTTCAAGGGTCCCACTCAAATTTTCCATGTCACTTATCACTCCCAGATTGATTTTTGGCTACCCAAAAAGTCTTCAAACATTTTTTCCTTCCCCAGTTATCTACAGGAATGCTAAGGGAAAGATGACTATGATTTAAAAACACAAAATGTCTTGTAGTGACTATATAATATAAGAGAAATGTTTTCATCCTCTTTTTTCTTAACCAAAATTGGCCACTATTTGTCTGTGTATATGTGTCCAAGAAACTTCCTCAGATATTTTCTTGAAAATCTAACAAATTTGCCCAAATTAGAGGTGTCTGAAAAACTGAAATATATTTGTGTTCAGCAACAGCTTCTTAGGACTTAACAGAGAATTTTCCCTTTGAACTGCACTTTCCTGGCATCTTCTACAATAAAGATGACAAATATAAACCTGTTTTTCTGTGCTGTATGGGATAATCTTTAACTCAGCTGTCTCCATTCTGTTCCTGTTACTTCCTATCCTCTAAAGCCCTCAGGCTCGTAGCATTTACTTAATTAATTCAGCAAATAACTCTGTATTATCATAATTATGTATTTCATATATACAATACAATTAATTTAAATTTATAACAACATTATCTAGATTGCACTTCAGATATTCAATAAATATACAAATGGTTAAAATAATCTAAATAAGATTAACTGTTTAAATGAATGAGAAAGGCACATACTACACAAAGAAAACATTTTAGTCAATAGATCCATTAACACATCAAACTCTCCATCATGATTTATGTACCAATGTGTCTGCATTAGCACATCAAAAATAATGGAATTTAATGGGGAAATTAGAGTCAATAAAATGATTTTGCATTAATAAGTTATTTGTCAATGCCATAAATTAATATGAAATTTACATACATAAGGCTGTCCATTTCAACACAGAACAGTAATTTGATGTAACTGTTGAGAGTAAGGTGAGAGATAGTGTCAGAAGCAAAGTGTAACTAGCTAAACACAATGGCCTCAAAGCCACATTTGCACTTAACAATTTTCAGCTATTTGCTACCATCAGAGAACGAGGCACAGAACTATGTGAGAGATTCAGAAAGCAAATGAATGAGTACAGAGAGCCTGTGGAGACATGGAAAAGGCCTTCTGGCTAAAAAACAACTCTAAACCATGTCAGTTCTCCCTGACCAAGACTGTAGGAATCAATGTCAGAATTCAGCTGCAATTTATTCAGGGGCAGGGGACCAAAACAACCATGGAAAAGGTTGAGGACAGATTCCAGGGAATAAGAAAGCTCTTAAAATGCACACTGAAAAAAGCTTGAAGAACCCATTTACCTGTCAGCAGCTGCCCTGGAGAGTGCTCTCCTTTGCCTCCAGGCAAAGGAGAAGAGAGGTTCTGAGTCAATCCATTGCTCTGGGAATGCTAAAGCACAATCATAGAATCATAGAATGGGTTGGGTTGGAAGGGACCTCAAAGATCTCTTAGTTCCAACCCCCATGCCATAGGGGTTGGAACCCACCCCAGTAGATCAGGTTGCTCAGGCCCTCATCTAACCTAGTGTTGAACACCTCCAGGAACTGGGCATCCACAACCTTTCTGGGTAACCCCTTTCTGTGCCTCACCACCCTCTGAGGGAATAATTTCCTCCTAACCTCGAATCTCCTCTCTTTTAGTTTAAAACCATTCCTCTCATCCTTTCAATATCTGATTGAGCAAAGAGCTCTCCATCTTTTTTATAAGTCCCTTTAAGTACTGAAAGGTCACAGTGAGGTCACCCTGGAGCCTTCTCTTTTGCAGGCTGAACAGCCCCAGACCTCTCAGCCTTTCTATGTAGGAGAGGTTCTCCAGCCCATTGACCATCTTTGTGGCCCTCCTCTGGACCCACTATAATAGATAAACATCTTTCTTGTGCTGAGGGTTCCACAACTGGACGCAGTACACCAAGTGGGGCCTCACAACAGCAGAGTAGAGGTAGACCTGCTGGCCACCCTTCTGTTGATGCAGTCCAGGATGCCGTTGGCCTTCTGGGCTGCAAGCGCACCCTGCTGGCTCATGTTGAGCGTTTCATCCACCTGAACCCCTAGGTCCTTCTCTGCAGGGATGTTTAATAGTTCACCCAAAATAATTTAATGAAAAACTTAAAATGAGAGTACCTTCTACTCTCTCAAGGAAGAGTTGCTGGAAGGATATGGCTGATACCAACTATTTTTCTGCTCTGTTTGCAACAAGCACAGTGTTACTGCAATCAGTGAAGTCTTCATCAGTCTTCTCAGATTCTTTGTCTGGTCAAGCCTTGTGCTTCAAGTGTTTCAAAGGAAATACATGGTATATATAGAAGGTTGTTGAACCTGAAGTGGTACAAAGATCTAAAGAGGTGATGTTTCGGTTTCCGGGGGAGGGGAGGATTACAACAGATCATGGTGATCAGAGGCCCCAAGTAGCTTTGGAAAGAACTGCTGAATAAGCAGTAAGAGACAAGAAAACCTAAAATAGAGTGAAACAGGAGTATAGCTTAGTTAGAGATAAATATCTGCTAACCCAGCTCACTGCTGACATATCTACTGTACCAGTAGATGAGGGACACAGACTTTACAGGTAGAAGACCAGAAGAAACACACACACATACACACACGCATATATATATATATAATTGCCGGAAGGCAGACAGGAAGAAAAATGTTAACAGGGACACTAATACACACATTTTAGTGTATATCTTTACTTATTATTAAACTTTTTACACACTTTAAAAAAAAAAAAATGTATTTTAAGGTTTATGGCTTTAACTAGCCAAAAAGAAATCACAAGGGAACATGTCGTGGTTTAACCCGGCCGGCAGCTAAACACCACGCAGCCGTTCGCTCACCCTCCCCCCTCCCTCTCTGGGACGGGGAAGAGAAATGGAAAGTGAAGCCCGTGAGTTGAGATAAAGACAGTTTAATAAGACAGGAAAATAATAATAATAATAATAATAATACAATGATGATAATAGTACTACTACTAATAATATGTACAAACAAGTGATACTACTACTAATAATATGTACAAACAAGTGATGCACAATGCAATTGCTCATCACTTGCTGACCGATGCCCAGCTTAACCCCGAGCAGTCCGGCCCCCTCCCCTGGCTAGCCACCCCTATATATTGTTTAGCATGACATCAGATGGTATGGAATACCCCTTTGGCTAGTTTGGGTCACCTGTCCTGGGTCTGTCCCCTCCCAGCTCTTACTGCACCCCCAGCCTGCCTGTTGGCAGGACAGAGCAAAAGGCTGAGGTGTCCTTGGCTTGGTATAAGCACTGCTCTGCAACAATTAAAATATCGGGGTGTTATCAGCACTCTTCTCATCCTAAGCCAAAACACAGCATTCCACCAGCTACCAGGAAGAAAATTAATTCTGTTCTAACTGAAACCAGGACAGAACAAGAATCAAAGGAAAAGATCTTTCCTTTTTGGTCATAGAGTCAAAAGGACACAGATTTAACTTTCACTTCAAGAACTAAATATAGGACAAAAAATAGACCGGATGAAAAGACCAGAGGATATACAGAAGAAAAAGCTGAAAGTTAAAATCAGGCTGTATACAAATGGGAAACAATTTCAGTATTTCCATTTACAACAGTTACCATACTTAACTTCCATCTCATGTTTATGTAGAAGCATTGCACCACTACCAGTTGCAATGAAATACTCATTTCTTTGTAGCATAATATCTGGTATTTTGGACCACACTTAACTCCAATCACCCTCTTTAGAGATCCTTAACAGTTTGATATTTGGAAGAATACCAGTATCAATATATTTTCTATTCCTGATGACTTTTAAAGTATATTAATTAAATATTTATCTAACTTAGTATTTATATTGCACTACTTTTCATTCATTTCTGGTACTCAATGGTTAATAGTTAAGTAAAGCTGCTTCAAATTTTTCTTTTTCCTGAAAACTTTAGACCTGTCTTGGCTTGTTCCTGATAAGGGGATTGAAGTAGGACTTAACCAGAAAAAAGGGAAAGTCTAGAGTCAGTAGTTGCATTCTATTTATAAAATATATGTTAAGTGTATAAGTGCTCCCTGGTAACAGGAAGAAATCTGCTTGCCTGACCTTTGACAAGAAGTCAGAACAGGTGAAACACCGATCTTGAACTCCATGCAACTATGAAACAGTGCAACTCTGTCATGATACATTGGAGACTTAAGCATATCTTCTCAAGAGGAAAAACCTGTTTGTCTTTCTCATTCTACTAATAAACATACCTGCTCAGATAAATAAAATCAGCAATGTTTGTTCTGCATTGCAACTATTAAAACCTCAGTGAAAAGAATCAGAATTAACACTGAGATTTCTAGTACATGGCAGGGGGGTTGGAACTAGACTATCTTTAAGGTCCATTCCAACCCAAGCTGTTCTATGATTCTATAATTACACTCTTATTTAATCAGTTTCATCAGTCATTGATCTGAAACATTTTAATACTTTTTTTTTTTTTTTAATACTTTTTATTTATTATAGTAAATGCAAAGTGAAATTATGTCTGTTATCTTATACTAAAGGATACATACCATGAGGAACTTATAACTGAAACTGGAAAAAAGTGTAAGAAAAGAGTAGCAACATTGTGAAAAAGGCTTAAATTATACAGGCCTAAATTACAGAGTTAGTCAGGGTCAGAAGAAGGACTAAAGCCATTAATATTTACCTAAAGTGATGACTTTAGTGAGTATTGCCTGTTCATCCTTGATTTTGAGAAAATTTATTATCTGTGCAATATGTTACATAGATACACAGAGTAACATACAGTTGTATATACATAAACATATATTTCTTTGACTGTCTTGTGTATTTCTTCTACAAGTTGTTGTAAGCAGGAAAGTTAAACACACCACTCACACAAAAGGAACAAAAACCAGACCACAGTTTGTACATATTTTTTAACCTACCAAATAGAACAATAAAACACTGTATCATACCTTTACCTTTCACATACTTGACACATATTATACATGATGCTTTATACTGCATGGTATCTTTTCAGCAAGGCAAGTACAAAAATAGATTTATGATTAGCATCACAAATCCTTTATCATTTGTGATCAAATGTGTGTGGCATAAGAATTTGGTTTGTTCTATTACTAAGGGTAAAATAAATTGTTGGTAAAATAGGTAATTGTTCAATAATGGTCTAGTCATTGAGAAAAGGTACTGAATCTGCAGGTTTACATTTGTTCTTCATATAAGAATAATACTATAGAAATGATGAATGGTGATGAAAGATATTTATTCTTTTCTTGTTAGGCAATAAAGCTGTGGAACATCCATTTAAATTTAGAGTTTCAGATCAATATTTTGATATATCTTCAAGATAAAGCATTCTTTGGATAGTAATACAAATTAAGGTCAACATTAACAGGCATATTTACAGATAGTGATTCAGTGCTATACTACTGCAGTATAATTAATGAGATAAGTACTGTTGCTAGAATATCAGGTTGATATCACTTACAAATATTGACCTCATTTTCACATCTGTTTCAACAGTTCACATTAATACAAAGAAGGTTAAAATTAACACAATCTTAAACTTCAATGATACAGTTAATTTTATGAGATGTGCTACCGCAACATTTTATTACATAATGTTGAAGCAGTTTAAAATTAAACAAACAAAAAAAAAAAAAAAGGAAACATGGAACATCTCCAAGAAACTGTCTTTTTTTTTTAATTAGATTATTTCTTTTTTCTTCTTCTTTTTCTTTTTTATTTTATTGTTTAAATTTGTTATTCAAAAAGAAAATAAAAGTTTGAAAAATTAACCATACTGAAAATCCTAAGCAACATTTTGAAATAAGGTACAGAATAAGTTTCACCCCAGGAAGGGAGGAAAGAGGGGTATCCTAAGTTTGTATTAAATCTTATACGTTAAATATAAATTGGGTTAAAATCATCATATCAAATGTATTGTGATAATATGGATATTTGTGAACATAGATAACTTAGAAAATTTGTAATTGTAAACAGAAATAAAGAATTAGCTATTTAGGAGAGCTTTAATGATTTTTCTGTGGGCCTATCCCAAGCACAGGGTCACTGAGTGGTGGTGGTAATCTCCCCAGGATAAATTTAACAGCAGTATTTTTCAGTCTGGCAGTAGGAAAGTACTTGGCCTGAGTTCAGTCCTAGCAGGAGTGAAGACAGTATTTTGTGGTCTGAAATGAAGGAAAAGCTTTTAAGCTGAGAGGAAATGGAGAGCCTTTTAAAGGGGCCATCAAAAATCAATTGGGTTACTCCAATCTCTCATGACTACCACAAAATTCATGACATTCTCTCCCACTGTGATTATGCGTTGATAATGACAGCAAAAGAAAAAAGAGACAGACATAGAGACATAGAAAACAGAAATTGAAAATGTCATGAAGTAGTCTTCAGTAGTTCTTGAGACAATGCTTCTAGTATTAAGAAATCTTCCACCACATAAAAATTATTTACTATAATTTAAAACATGGTAAATAAGAATATGAGTATTTCTTCACAGTGATATATTTCCTCCATTTACAAACCAATGATTTATTTATTTACTTATTTTGTCTGGAACTATAACCAGGAAAAGGAATTAGTTATTTCGGACAGCTTTAGTGAGTTAAATATAAGTAGTAGGTTTTGTCTAGATTTCTGTCTGATTGGTTTCAAATGGTATTTCAAATTCACATAGCCATGGGGTTTACACCTGTCTTGGTTTACTAGTGTTTCTAATGGCAGGACAGGGCTTTCCTGCATTCAGTATGTAAGCAGAAGTCCCAGTGAAGCCATGAAAGGCTTTTCTTCATAAAAGTGGCAAGGAGCCAGGTGCCTAACCAAACCCAGGACTAAATCCACGTATTGTATCTATTATTCTTGACTGCAGAATCACTGGAGGAGAAAATGAGGAAACTACACTCGCTTTGTAGAACTATTACATGAAACTTTAAAAAAATATTAAAATCTATATGTGTTTTGAAGACTGAAATTACAGGGAATTCAAATTCTACCTAGTTCTATGTCTTTTCATATAAATAAATAAATAAATAAATAAATAAATAAAAATCTATTTTTTGCAAATGTTGTAGTGTTTATAGCAGCAAGTAAACAGCACCAAGTGTTAAATGTGTTGGAAAAGACCCAAAGCTGAATGGTATCAATGAGCCCTACAGGACACTCCATTTACACTTAAAGTAAACATAAATTGATTGATGCTATTAGTCTCTCTTCCAGCAGTGTGCATGCAGGAGAATGTTTATTTTGCATTTTTCATTGAGCAATTATTATCAATGGTTTTTCAAGTTGTGTCCATTTGCTTCCATACTATAAACAGTATGTTTGCCAAAATACTCCTGAAATCATGACACTGTGAAGCCTTTAAGGAGACTTCCTCATAGCTCCAATATGAAGTATCTCTTTTTACTTTTACAAGAGAGAACAATTTTTGTGCTCTTGTATAAATATAAATTCTCTGTTATTTTTATTACTTTAAAAGCACAATATGTGGACACATTTTAGTTACAATCTTTTACTATTCAAGTTTTAGACATGGACTGTGAGTGAAAGCAAGAAGAAAAGCACTTCTTACTCAGGAAAACAAATGGTTCCTGTTGTGTAGTCAAATATTTTTCCCTATTTCCCATGTCTTCAGCCCTCAAATCCCAACATATGTAACAGATTAATTTTCACCTTTGAAACTATGTGAAAAAGTACTTTTCATACAACATATTTTTTGTGACTGCAAGAACTGCATAACACCAAAATTAGGAAGAATGTTCTGCTCTAAATCTGTTGTTTTCTTTCCTTGGCTCTCTAGGGACATACACAAATGCCTCAAGTTGAACAAAAAACAATGAGACCTGTTTGACAAAGATCAGGATGATGATAAGTGAATCTTATGAGTATTAAATACATAAACCTGCATTAAAATACAAAGAGATCAGCTACAGCTGGAAAAATAGGGTATTTTGGAACCTTTGTCAGGCTTTTAATCACTCTGTGCACAGAGATTCGTTAAAAGTGTATAGAAAGATTTCTGGGTTGATCTTTAAGAGCTGAAAATTTCATATGTTATAAATAACTTTTGCAGAGCATCATCTGAGGTCATTTGCTAAACACACCTGTGAGTATATATTTGTCTTTCAGAGGCCAAAAGAGAAAAAAGAAAAAAAAAAAGAAAAAAAAAAAAAGTGAAATTTTAAGGTCAGAACATACATTATAGCATAGTTCATATTTCATTAGTCCAGTAGACTGATTCAGCTGAGCAATGCGAATCTGTCTATTTGGTGTATTAGACACCCTACTTTCATCCCACCCTGTTTTCATCCTACATTTAATCTCACCTCCATGAATGAAGAATGAAGAATGCAGAAATCTCACATTCAAAAGCAAATGAGCTTTCAGAAAAGCAAATTAGAATTTCTTCCTGTTTTTGGATGTCTCTGGAGAAGTTTATGCAGTCTTTCATTCAGAGCAGTTTTCCAACTCATATCTGATTGTCATGAACCCATTTCACATGGACTTAAATATCCAATTACATTGATAAGACAAAATCCTCCATTTTGACACAGATCCTATTTTGACTCAATAACTTATCACTGAATAATACAGGTTACATTCAAAGTACTTGTCTATCGCTGAGTTTGACAAGGTAGATCATTCTGTAATATTTAGGACTGCATCATAGCTAATGAAGTTCTGGGAACTGTTCTGGAAAGTTCAGTAACACAAAGATACCATGATGTCAGGTCTTGAACTTCTCAGTACAGGAAAAACACCAGCTAAAGAGGCTGAGTTCTGCACAGGGCCCTGAGGTGGCTGGGGCCAGAGCAGTAGCCCTGTATGAAGAAGCAGGAGGACTAGGAATGGCTCTGTCTGGAAAAGGGACAACACTGCAAAATTTTTTTATGAACCTTGAAAATAATTTTCATGAAGTCCTCTAGATCCTATATGATGAAAGATCACTGGCCATCAGTTGTTACAAATGCAGAGTTTTAAAATATGAACAATCAAATTTTATTGCAAAGTAAAGTTTTCTTCTGTGTTGCAGTCTAGGGTTTATGTGATGGCAGATACATTACTTCTTCCTTAGTAACTGGAAAGTATCAGAAGAACTTTTAAGTATATTAAAAAGAGTGTAAAGAGAATTTAGAAAAAGAAGACAAACAAAAACCACAAACACAAAAACACAAATGCACATACACACACACACAAAACAAACAAACAAACAACAAAAGAACAAACACAAAACCAAACAAATAAAGAAAGATCTCTTGGGCTGAACTGGGACAGAGTATACCTCTTATGGGTTCATTAAGGAATTTCTCTTGATTCCAATACAGTTAAGATTAGACTTATGTCTCTGCAAAGGAGATGGCTAGGATCCTATTAGTTAAGACCTTTAAACCTGATATGTGTAATACACCAGTAAGCTGGCATTAACAAATACACACACACACACACACACACACATATATATATATAAATTCACTTGTAAAGAAATTTACCAAAATTGCTGAGCGGTTCTTTTTTGATTGTTGTTTTGGATTTCCATCTGTACTGCTCATTTCTTGGATCTGAAACAAGAAAAACTGCTCCTGTAAGCAACTTGGGTTCACAAGGTAAGCAACAAATTGACAAATTAATGGAACATTTTAAAGAAAAATAACAGAAAACTAGGGTGGACAAAAGAACAATAGTCAGTTTTCATAGAATCCATCAATATCACAAATGCAAGATAACTTTACAGATTTGCAGGACAAATCTGATACTGCTTGCTACCTCCAGTTTGATTTTATTGAAAGAGGTGACTGCAAGATTAACAAAAAACTCTGATGTCTGTAATTCTTAAATTATCAGTCACCACCCTGATATCTATAAGCTTTTGTCTCTTGTACTGAATAGTGTTATGACTGATTCTAACAGCTTGCACACATACCACAGAAATCTCTCATAATAAAAGATATTGTATTCACTGCATGTGACTGCGGTAGATCCAATCACAAATCCGTTTATAAATGTCTTCTCTGAGCAGCTGTAAAATTAGGTCAGCAGAGCATTTACCACTGGCTGCACCATTCATGTAAATTTCAGCTGCTTCTGCCTGCTACCAGATTTAGACTTCTTCGGTCAGTTGTAACATTTGATATACAAGAGGTTTGGTATTATCATTGCTTAAAATAGCCAACCATAATTAATGGCAGCTTGTCATTAAAATCACAGTTACCGATAGGTAACTTAAAGGTAATGTTTTTAATACACTTAATCAATGTTAGGCACATTAAAAAACTGACAGATTTTTTCCTCACTTCTTTCTTGAAGCAGCAAGCACAGCTTAAAACACCTTTCTCTCCAAACTGCGGAAGGAGTGAGTAAAAGATCTCCATGTTTTAAGATTGTGGCTGAAAAAATCAGAATGATAAATACATTATCTGACCATGTTTACAAATGACTCTGATGGTCCTTTTTAACATTGAGAGGCCACCATGTGTTGCAATCACAGTTTGTGAATCTGTCTCCCTGATTAGTCAGTGCTCTCTGTAATAGCCCTGATAGCACTGAACATATGTTTTGGGAAAATGCTGTCAAGCAAAAAGCTACGCTAATCTCATCTATCTTTGTCACCTTCAATGCATATACTTTTTTTTTTTTTTTTTTTTAGCTTTTTTAGAGGATAATGGTAGATTTGAATCATAATACTTCAAGCATTTCCATACCTGAATAAAAAAATCTCTTGAATTTAAACCAGCTTTAATGGAATCATTAGGAAATGACCGGTCATGTTGCTCAATTTAAATTCAAGGCATAGACCAGCACAGATAATCATTAGCCATACCTAATTAAACAAGGCACATGTAACTGAGAAACTCAGGAATAAATAAAAATACGGCATTCTTTTCAATTTCTTTTGGCCACACATACCAATACCATTCTGCAGGTGCATATTCAAGCACAATCAGATACTCTGTTGAAAATTACTATAGTGTGTCATAAGAAATTCAGTGTTTGCATTTGAACACTGTGTTTTATTTCTATTTTAGTTGCAAATCTCAATAGCCCTTTAGTGATGTAGTTATTGTTTACATATCTATAACCTAGAGATTACATGGAG
Source organism: Aythya marila (assembly GCF_965140915.1). Lineage (NCBI taxonomy): Eukaryota > Metazoa > Chordata > Aves > Anseriformes > Anatidae > Aythya > Aythya marila. The sequence goes on along the minus strand of NC_139080.1, from coordinate 63,868,022 downwards.
GGGTAGTGAGCATAGAAACTCATAAGAATGAGTTTTTATTCATTTTGCACAGCAGTAGAATGCCAGATATTATGTATATTGTATAGAGAGAAATGAGTGGATTTTTTTTTCTCGGAATGTTTTCCACTAGTGCCTCCTATAAAACACCTTCACAAATAATATCAAATCTCCTGGATTTATTACATGTAAAAAGGAAGATTATACAGTAATGCATTGTATACACAGGTTCACCCATGCACATTCAGCTATGTTGTGCAGAATCATCCAGTAAGGTCAACATTCTTCTAAATTAATTACAGCCATTTAGCAGTAACAATAAGTGTAGTAAACTACTAAGTAGTTGCTCTATCTGTGCTCTCCTGCATGGAAATGTTACTGTTTTAGATGGCTCTTATGCAGTCCATTTGTGAACACAGGGCTTATACTTTACTGCCCTCTTATTATTCAAGTCATGTTTACAATTCATTAGAGACTGAGCTAAGACCAACAGACCCATACTCAACACTGATTTTATAACGTAGCTCAAACTGAATGTCAATAATGAATGCATGAGGAAAAAATCTAACTCCTCTTTTCTAGAGCTGCTAAAGTCTATACCCAACTAATGTACAGCAGATGTTAAATGTGATTAGAGTGCTTGCTCACTGCTAGTGTTTGTCAGTAATGAGAACCTTATGAAAAGTTGAGACAAAGCAAGTATAAGAGATTACTCATCTGTAAATCTCTTGCCCCTCCCCCCAGCACCACAGAGATCACATCAGATTGAGTTTCTGCACTGCTTCACAATAGAAGTACAAGGACCTTGAATAGTAATATTATTGTTACAATAACCAAAAAAAGATTTTTTTAATGAGTAAAACTTAAACTGAAAATTCAGCCCCTCGCTACAAGAAGGACATCGAGGTGCTTGAGCGGGTGCAGAGAAGGGCGACAAAGCTGGTGAGGGGCCTGGAGAACAAGTCCTACGAGGAGCGGCTGAGGGAGCTGGGCTTGTTCAGCCTGGAGAAGAGGAGGCTCAGGGGCGACCTTATCGCTCTCTATAGGTACCTCAAGGGAGGCTGTAGCGAGGTGGGGGTTGGCCTGTTCTCCCACGTGGCGGGTAACAGGACAAGGGGGAATGGGCTTAAGTTGAGCCAGGGGAGTTTTAGGTTAGATGTTAGGAAGAACTTCTTCACTGAAAGGGTTGTGAGGCACTGGAACAGGCTGCCCAGGGAAGTGGTGGAGTCACCATCCCTGGAAGTCTTCAAAAGACGTTTAGATGTAGAGTTTAGGGAAATGGTTTAGTGGGGACTGTTAGCGTTAGGTCAGAGGTTGGACTCGATGACCTTTAGGTCTCTTCCAACCTAGAAAAATCTGTGATTCTGTGATTCAGGCTAGAATCTGGTGTAAAAGTTTGTAGAAGAACATTTGAAGCTCATTGTCAAACAAATAAAAATTTATTTATACCAAATTCTTTATAAGAATTTCAGTAAAACTACTCAAACATTAATATCATAACTGGGACAAAACTTGGTGAAGGCCTTTGCATGAAGCTGTCTCCCGTCAGTGCTCTGCTGAAGCTGACATGCCCTAAGCATAGCCATGGGACTTTCTAGTGTGGAACTGACTCATACTGGTCCAGAGTATAGATGTGCCCTTATGGTGTGTACCGCATACTGGAAGTGAGCCTTATATGCAAAGGTTGAGAAGAATTAGTGTTGTTCAGAGCTCTCAGTTCATATAGGAACAGAGAGATAAAGAGAAGATAAAAAGAAGCTTTAAATGAATAATGACTAAGGGAAAACTGAACGTGTGTTCACAGAGTTTACTCTGAATTTTGTCCCAGTACACAAATCCATGCCTATTTCTGATATATTTAAAACAAACAAATAAACATACAAACAAATAAAGCTACATATCTCCAGCCACCTACTCCATTGTATAAAACCAACCAAACAAACAAAAAACAACTTTGCACTTTTTTCCCACAGAGGAAGGAAAAGGAAGGCAATTAGTTGGAAATTATGTACAGGCATAGTTATGTGTTTCTGTTTTATCTAGTCCACCATACTGAAAATGAAAAATTCTTTAAATGCAGACAAATCCCTAAACAGTGTTAAATGTGTATATATATATATATACGTATGTAGAAAACTCAAGCAGGAAAATTTGAAATTGTACACCACCACTAAAAGTAGTCTTTAGCCATGTTATATTTTTAGGCATTTTAATAAAGTAAGTATCTGTGACCCACAACAAGGCTGCTCAAGGATTGTATAAAATTAAATTTAAACAACCTTACTTAGCCTCAGCCAAAGAAACATTCTTTGTACATATTTTTGCTAAAAGACAGAATTTGGCTATTACAGTGATCTCTTCTTCATTAACGAAATGTGTCTGTAATGAATGTCATACATAGTAAACAGAATAGTGTTTAAGCGAGGATCTTCAGCCTAAATTACTTACTAAAAACATCTTCATAAAGAGTTCTTTCTGTTTACTGGCAACTTTAATGTTATATCTCAATCTTAGCCCAGATAAATGAACTGAAAGGTTTCCCTTGTCTTAATGGAGTGTCTAAAATGGAAGAATGGAAGGAAGAATGGAAGGAAGGGAGGAAGGAAAAGACTATTTATATATGCATATCCAAGATTTACTGTATTTATAATGACTACAACTAACAAATATTTCTTATTGCTAAGATCATTTCATAGGTTACCACACCTAAGAAATCATACTGATATTATTGCATGCATAAATTCTTCACTAACCTTTGTGTAGAAAAATAGACTTTCAAAAGAAACAGGCTTAAGGCAAAAATATAATTGTCTTAACTACCTAACTTTAGAAAATCCTGTGAAACAACACAAAGCTGTATTTGAAATTAAATTATCTCTATTACTTTGAAGATATACACCATTTCAGACTCTAAAATCAAAACATCTGGTTACAATCACAGTTATATAATGATTCCTTGATCAGGTACAGATGGACTTAGATTTTTCACAATTTGACCAATCAATCCACGCGTGTATTAAATAATCCAAATAAGTGATTTACAAAAACGTGGGTAGGCCAATCTCCAAATCAAAAACTGTGATTCTTACATAAGAAATCCCTACAATTCTCTTGAAATGCTCAAAGACAGTCAACTATTTATGCCTCTTTTCATCATGGAAGATGTCTAACAACATATCTGAGTTGGAATTGGACTATATGTTCACCCATTTGTGATCTCATGGGTAAAATACCTTGCAGAAACATGATTTTAAGCATAAACTATCTTTTTGTTTATTTGTTTTTGAAAAGTGCATATTATAAATGCCCCATTACCCAATTTAATTACACTTAGTTAATTTTATAAATAAGCATATTTTTCATTGTCTCATTTTGTCTTAAACTGTGTCATAAGGAAGTAAAATTGTGGTTTTACTACTTTTGTACTCTGACTGCTTTTTCTTTAGCAATGATTTTATGATTTTATCTGAAAAGTAACATCTCTATTTCTCGGCAACCCTTTTGGTAATTAAACTTTCTAAATAAATATAAACAGCTTTTATTAAATCAGCTTGTTTTTCACTCTAATATCTTATGACGGCATTGAAAAGGGTATTTATTGAGTGAAGAGTATCTGTGTTTATGGAAAAAGATAGTAGAATCTAGTAGCTACACATAATGCTCAGACAGAAAGATATTTTCATCTTGGTGGTGGGGAAGGACAGAGAGAAAAGAAAGGGAATACATTTTCTTTTCCAATATACCCCACATTTTTGTTTCTCCTCACTCCACTTTGGTGTCTCCCCATATATTGACCTTAGAAACTCCTTTGGATTTCTTGCTTCTTGTACAATTCCTTAACTGTTGCTTTTCAGGCTGGAAACAAGGTAAACCCCAGCTCATCCAAATGCTTAGTAACTTAGTACTTTGTCCCAGGCCCAGAACCCACAAGCCACTGTCTTCAGCCCAAAAATATCTCACAAACGTATGGAAAATACTGTGTTTCTTTAACCCATCCTATTCTAGCTTTCACAGAATCACAGAATAACGGTTGAGGTTTGAAGGAATCTCCAGTAAAGTCCAACCCCACTGCTCAAGCAGGGTCACATAGAGCATGTTACACTGGATCGCATCCAGGCAGGTTTTGAATATCTCCAAAGAAGGGGACTTCACATCCGCTCCGGGCAGCCTGTTCCAGTGCTCTGTCACCTGAACCATAAAGTTCTTCCTTGTGTGGTGATGAAGCCACTTGTAGTTCAATTTATATACATTACTCCTTGTCCTATCATTGGCCCCTGAGAAGTGTTTGGCCTCATCCTCTTTACATTTTCCCTTCAGGTATTTATAGAGATTGATAAGATCCCCCCTCAATCTCCTTTTCCCTGGGCTAAACTGGCCCAGCTCACTTAGTCTTTCCTTATAGGACAGATGCTCCAATCCCTTAATCATCACTCTGAACCCTCTCAAGAAGTTCTACATCCCTCTTGTACTGGGGAGCCCAAGACTGCACAAAATACTCCAGGTGTGACTTCATCAGAGCTGAGTAGAAGAGGAGGATCATCTCTCTCAACCTGCTATCCAAACTTCTCTTGATGGACAGTAGGATGCCATTGGCCTTCTTGGCTTCAAGGGCACACTGCTGACTCATGATTAACTTGTTGTCCACCAGGACTCTCAAGTCCCTCTTTGCAGAGCTTTTCTCCAGCAGGTCAGCCCCCAACCTGTACTGGTACCCGGGTTTGTTCCTCCCCAGTTGCAGGACCCTGCACTTGCCCTTGTTGAACTTCATGAGGTCTTTCCTCCCAAATCTCCAGTCTATCCAGGTCACTCTGAACGGCCACACAGGCCCCTGGCACGTCAGCCACACTGACAAGCTTTGTATCATCTGCAAACTTGATGAGGGTGCACTCTGTCCCTTCATCCAGCTCATTGATGAATAAGTTGAGTAGTGCTGGGCCCAGTACTGATCCCTGGGGAACACCACTAGCCACAGGCCTCCAACTATTCTCAGCACCCTTGAGCACAACCCTCTGAGCCCTGCCATCCAGCCAGTTCTTGATCCACCCCACTCAAGGATTCCACACTTCCAGAGCTTGCCCAAGAGGATGTTATAGGAGACAGAGTTGAAAGCCTCGCTGAACTCAAAGTAGAAAACATCCACTACTCTCCCCTCAGCTATCCAGACAGTCATCATAGAAGGCTATCAGGTTGGTTTAACATGACTTCTCCCTGACGAATCCATGTTGACTGCTCCTGATCACCTTCTTTTCTTCCACAGGTTAAGAGATAACCTCAGGGATCACCTTTCCAGGGATGCAGGTGAGGCTGACTGGTCTGTAGTTTCCTGGGTCTTCCTTCTTGCCCTTTGTGGTGGTTTTACTTGGGTGGGCAGCCAAGCTCCATCATAGCCATTCTTTCACTCCCCCCTCCTCAAAGAGGAAGAGGGAGAAAATATGACACAAAGGGCTCAAGGTTTGAGATAAGGATGATCTAATTAAAGGGAAAAGGAAGAGGGGAAAAAAAAAAAAAAAAAAAGGCCACCTGGAAGCACAGACAGACAAAAGCAATTACTCTCTACTTCTCATCAATGTCCTGGGAAGCGAGGCCTCAATACACACAGAAGTTCTTTGGGAGGGCAGACACTTCCATAATGAGAGGCCCCCCCTCTCCTTTCCCTTTCCCATCTTTTATATCTGAGTGTGACACCACATGGCATGGAATATCCCTTTGGTCAATTTAGGTCAGCTGCCTTAGTGATGACCCTTCCCCACCTCCTGCCCACCCCCAGCCTGCTGGCTCTTGGGTGGTTTGAGAGAATCGTGACGCAGAGCCAGTATTACACAGAATAGACACAACACTGTTGTGATACCAATGTTGTTCTAGCTACACATGCAGAGTACAGCACAGTATGGGCTGCTGTAGGGAAAATTAACTCCATCCCAGCCAGACCCAACACACCCTTCTGGAACACTGGGGTAATATTGGCTTTCTTCCAGTCCTCAGGCACATCTCCTGTTCTCCATGACCTTTTGAAGATGATATAGTGGCTTAGCAATAACTCCCACCAGTTCCCTCAGCACCCTTGGGGTCCCATAGATATATGGGTGTCTAACTTGCCTAAATAACCTCTAACCCAATCCTTTTCAGCCAGGGGAGGTCTTTCTGCTTCCTTTGTTATGTATTATGAACTTCATTCACTTTCACTTCATTTCTTCTCACCAGGCATTACCTTGAAGTTGTCAAGTCTTGTGATAGTTATATTTAAGAAGTTAAGATGTTTCATTAACATCAATGGGGAGCTTTGAATACAGCTGATAATTGAATAAACTCATATTTTTTCCTTGCCTATACTTCCTGCTCTACTCTGCGCTGGTGCGGCCTCACCTCAAGTACTGTGTGCAGTTCTGGGCACCACAGTACAAAAAGGACATTAAACTGTTAGAGAATGTCCAGCAGAGGGTGATGAAGACTGTAAAGGGCCTATGAGGGGCAGCTGAGGTCACTGGACCTGTTCAGCCTGGAGGGGAGGAGGCTGAAGGGAGACCTAATTGCAGTCTACAACTTCCTTGTGAGGGGGAGTGGAGAGGCAGGTGCTTACATATTCTCCATAATTACCAGTGATAGGACCCACAGGAATGGTGTTAAGCTGAGGCAGGGGATGTTTAGGCTGGACATCAGGAAGAGCTTCTTCACCAAGAGGGTGGTTGCACACTGAAACAGGCTCCCCAGGGAAGTAGTCACTGCACCAAGACTGTCTGAATTTAAGAAGAGATTGGACTGTGCACGTAGTCACGTGGTCTAAAATTTTGTGTAGACCTGTGCAGTGCCAGGAGTTGGTGTTGATGATCCTTATGGGTCCCTTCCAACTTGAAATATTCTATGATTCTATGATTCTATGATACTTAACGTTTGACAACTCAGGGAGCCTTCTTCCCGTATGGGTCCTTCGCATACACAGAATCACACAGACACAGAATTTCTAGGTTGGAAGAGACCTCAAGATCATCGAGTCCAACCTCCAACCTAACGCTAGCAGTCCCCACTAAACCATATCCCTAAGCTCTACATCTAAACGTCTTTTGAAGACTTCCAGGGATGGTGACTCCACCACTTCCCTGGGCAGCCTGTTCCAATGCCTAAAAACCCTTTCAGTGAAGAAGTTCTTCCTAACATCTAACCTAAAACTCCCCTGGCTCAACTTAAGCCCATTCCCCCTTGTCCTGTCACCCGCCACGTGGGAGAACAAACCAACTCCCACCTCGCTACAGCCTCCCTTGAGGTACCTATAGAGAGCGATAAGGTCGCCCCTGAGCCTCCTCTTCTCCAGGCTGAACAAGCCCAGCTCCCTCAGCCGCTCCTCGTAGGACTTGTTCTCCAGGCCCCTCACCAGCTTTGTCGCCCTTCTCTGCACCCGCTCAAGCACCTCCATGTCCTTCTTGTAGCGAGGGGCCCAAAACTGAACACAGTACTCGAGGTGCGGCCTCACCAGAGCTGAGTACAGGGGGACGATCACCTCCCTAGCCCTGCTGGTCACACTGTTCCTGATACAAGCCAGGATGCTGTTGGCCTTCTTGGCCACCTGAGCACACTGCTGGCTCATATTCAGCCGACTATCCACCATCACTCCCAGGTCCTTCTCTGCCAGGCAGCTCTCCAACCATTCCTCTCCCAGCCTGTAGCTCTGCTTGGGGTTATTGCGCCCCAGGTGCAGGACCCGGCACTTGGCCTTGTTGAACTTCATGCAGTTGACCTCAGCCCATCGGTGCAGCCTATCCAGATCCTCCTGCAGAGCCTTCCTGCCCTCAAGCAGATCGACACACGCACCTAACTTGGTGTCATCTGCGAACTTACTGAGGGTGCACTCAATGCCCTCATCCAGATCATCAATGAAGATATTAAAGAGGACCGGCCCCAGCACCAAGCCCTGGGGGACACCACTAGTGACTGGCCTCCAACTGGACTTGGCTCCATTCACAACGACTCTTTGGGCCCGGCTATCCAGCCAGTTTCTAACCCAACGAAGCGTGCGCCAGTCCAAGCCAAGAGCAGCCAGTTTCTTGAGGAGAATGCTGTGGGAGATGGTATCGAAAGCCTTGCCGAAGTCAAGGTAGACCACATCCACAGCCTTTCCCTCGTCCACCCAGCGCGTCACTTTGTCATAGAAGGAGATCAGATTCGTCAAGCAGGACCTGCCTTTCATAAACCCATGCTGACTGGGCCTGATCGCCTGCTTGCCCTGCAAGTGCTGCGCGATGACTCTCAGGAGGATCTGCTCCATGAGCTTTCCTGGTACTGAGGTCAAACTGAGAGGCCTGTAGTTTCCCGGGTCTGCCCTCCGGCCCTTCTTGTAGATGGGAGTCACATTTGCTAGCCGCCAGTCAACTGGGACCTCCCCCGATAGCCAGGACTGCTGATAAATGATGGACAGTGGCTTGGCCAGCTCCTCTGCCAGTTCTCTCAGTACCCTTGGGTGGATCCCATCCGGTCCCATCGACTTGTGCACATCCAAGTGCCGTAGCAGGTCACCAACCAGTTCTTCATGGATAGTGAGGGCCACATCCTGCTCCCCATCCCCTTCCACCAGCTCAGGGTACTGAGTATCCAGAGAACAACCGGTATTGCCACTAAAGACTGAGGCAAAGAAGGCATTAAGCACCTCCGCCTTTTCCTCATCTCTTGTCACTAAGTTTCCCCCCGCATCCAGTAAAGGATGGAGATTCTCCTTAGTCCTCCTTTTTGTGTTGATGTATTTATAGAAACATTTTTTGTTATCTTTAACAGCAGTAGCCAGATTGAGCTCCAGATGAGCTTTGGCCTTCCTAATTTTGTCCCTGCACAGCCTCAAAACATCCTTATAGTCCTCCCTAGTGGCCTGCCCACTTTTCGAAAGATTATAAACCCTCTTTTTTCTCCTAAGATCAAGCCACAATTCTCTGTTGAGCCAGGCTGGTCTTCTTCCCCGCCAGCTCGTCTTTGGGCACGTGGGGACAGACCGCTCCTGCGCCATTAAGATTTCCCTCTTGAAGAGCGCCCAGCCTTCCTGGACTCCTCTGCCCTTCAGAACCGCCTCCCAAGGGACTCTACCAACTAGTGTCCTGAGCAGCTCAAAGTCAGCCCTCCGAAAGTCCAATACAGTGGTTTTACTGGTCCCCTTCCTGGCCTCGCCAAGAATAATGAACTCCACCATTTCATGGTCACTCTGCCCAAGACAGCTCCCAACAATCACATCCTCCACCAGTCCTTCTCTGGTTGTGAACAGAAGGTCTAGTAGGGCACCTCCCCTGGTAAGCTCACTAACCAGCTGCGTCAGGAAGCTATCTTCCACGCTCTCCAGGAACCTCCTAGACTGCTTTCTCAGGGCTGCGTTGTGCTTCCAGGATATGTCAGGGAAGTTGAAGTCCCCCACGAGTACAAGAGCTGACGATTTTGCAACTTCTGTCAGCTGCCTGTAGAGTTCCTTATCCGTCTCCTCATCCTGGTTCGGCGGTCTATAGCAGACCCCGACCAGGACACTAGCCTTGTTGTCCCTGCCAATCCTAACCCAAAGGGACTCGACCTTGTCATTCCCAGCCTCGAGTTCTACAACCTCGAAAGACTCTCTAATATAGAGAGCCACACCACCACCCCTTCTGTGCTGCCTGTCCCTTCTAAAGAGCTTATAGCCAGTCATTTCAGCACTCCAGTCATGAGACTGGTCCCACCACGTCTCCGTGATGGCAACCAAGTCGTAGCCTGCCTGCTGCACGATGGCTTCCAGCTCCTCCTGTTTGTTACCCATGCTGCGTGCATTGGTGTAGATGCACTTCAGCTGGGCCATTGCCTTATCCTCCGGCCTTGCCATTGTTCCCCCTGGCACAGCCCCAACAATCCTAGCTTCAGCCCCATCCCCCTTCCTACCTAGTTTAAAGCCCTCTCAATGAGCCCTGCCAGCTCCTGGCCCGGGATCCTTTTTCCCCTAAAAGATAGGGACCTGTCTGCGGCCATCAGGCCAGGTGCTGAGTAAAGTGCCCCATGATCAAAAAACCCAAGATTTCTGCATTGGCACCAGCCCCGGAGCCATGTGTTTAACAGGTGGGCTTTCCGTGTCCTTTCTGAACCCCTCCCTGCCACCGTAGGGATGGACAAAAACACCACCTGCACTCCCGCTCCATCCACTAACCAACCCAGTCCCCTAAAGTCTTGTTTGATAGCCTTCAGGCTTCTCTCTTCGATGTTGTCACTGCCCGCCTGGACTATCAAAAGAGGATAATAGTCAGAGGGGCGTACCAGGTTGGGAAGCTTCCTGGCAACGTCCCTGACCCTGGCCCCAGGGAGGCTGCAGACTTCCCTACGGGTAGGGTCAGGCCGACAAATAGGGCCCTCTGTTCCCCTAAGAATCGAGTCTCCAACAACAATAACCCTCCTGTCTTTCTTGGTGGAGGCAGTCCTGAGGCGCGGAGTTGACCTCCTCGCCCCAGGCATCCTCCTGGGAACATTTGCTACCTCTTCCTCACACACCGGCCTCTCAATCTCCAGGGCCTCAAACCTGTTGCGTAAGGGCACCTGGGAAGGTGGGGCCGGAAGGGGAGGGCATCGCCTGCGATGTCGAGCAGGGACCTGTTTCCATTCCTCCTCAGCTCCCAGATCCCCTCCCTCTGCCTGACGGGGACAGGGCAGGGGGTCCGCCCCCATTTGAGGAGTCTCACCTCGGCACCTCCCCTTGAGGTCCTGCAGGGAGTTACTCCACAAGTCTATCTCTCGCTCACACTCCCTGATATCCCTCAACCTCTCCACCTCCTCCTTGAGCTCCGCCACCATGCGGACCAGGTCATCCACCTGCTCGCACCTCACGCACGCAGTTTCTCTGCTTCCCGCCGATGGCAGCAACAGGCTCAGACACTCCTTGCATCCGGTGACCTGAACTGCGGCATTTTTTGAAGGGTAGTCGGTCTGCGTGTGTACCGACTTCCTGGAGAGCGCGCCGTGCCTGGTGGCGACCATTATCGCCTAGTTACGGCTGTTGTTAAGGAGGTGTTGTTTGTGTGTAGGGGGAGCGCTCTGCCCTTCCTGGGCGCCCTGCCTGCGTGAACTGCCGCGCCACTCCTGACGCGCCACGCCCTGTTTGCCCGCCCTGTTCGCCACGCTCCTGGTCGCTCGCGCTCCCTAGGGGCAGCTTTTGAACACCTGGGGAGGGGGCGCTGCTGGCTCTGCCTTCGCCTCGTCAGCCTCCCTCACGAGGGCTGCCGGGTCCTGGCGGCTCCCTCAAGTAGGCTCGATGCCGGAAAAATTAGCCCTGCCTGGCCCGATCCCCCGCTCCGCTGCAGAACGCGTCTGCCCCGGAGCCGATCGCCTCGGCAAATGGCATCGCCTCTGGCATCAGACAGGAAGAAAGAATAATTCCTCTAATCTAAATCACCTTTATTCCTTTGATTTCAAACTACTGTTCAAAGTGTATGCCCAATTTACCAATGTGTTTAGGCTCATGTCAGTTACTCCATCTGGGGTACAGAAGGAATTGTTGGCAAGTGAAAAAAGACAGTAGGAAACATCTTTGCTGCAGCACAAACTTTTGAAGTTTCTGATATACCATTACTATAAGCTGTCCTTTCTTTTACACTCTTCTCAGGAAGGCCTTCCTTGGACTCACAGTTTTCCAAACTAAACTGTCTCTACTCTCTAACTAATTTTAAAAATTGTAAGGAATGTATCAAGCACAAGTTAATTTGTAGACAAAAATGTGTATTTTTATACTATAAACAATAACTATTTTAAATGAAGATTAATATTTTTTCTTCTCTGGATTCTATTGAAATGCAATGCAGATTGGATAGTACATGACTGAGTGCCTTATACAGACTTGAGAGTTACCTTACACTTTCACAACAATTAGAAACATTTGGTGGATTTCATATGTCACTGATTAAGTAGATTCCCCCTTTTCCCCTCCCTCTCTTGCTTTCTCAAAAAGCTTCTTCCTTTTTCCAGGAAGCTAGATTAAAGCTGAGAGCAAGTTATCTCAAATCTAACTCTAACAAAAAAAACAAAACAAAACAAAACAAACAAACAAAAAAAAAAAAACATAAATCAGAATTCCCACTGAATGTCTTCTTGGGGGGAGGATGTTTGTAGAGTGAAGGTCACTGAATGTAATGGACAGTGTCTAATGGAGGAGAAATTTTGGGTTGCAGTAAGCTTGTAAAATTAATTAGATCTTGACTATTTTTATCGCTGCAGCTTGCAGAAAATGAGCATGGATGTGTTTAGATAGTCTTCTGTGGCAGCCTAGATGGAAGAATTTCTTTTCCTTTTCTGCATCAGATGCGTCTTCATTAAAGCATGTTCTTTTCTAAACATGTTATTACTTTTCTAGTCATGACAGAAGCAGGGGTTTTGCAGTACAGCTCTATCTTGTGTTTAACAAACCGTATAAGCAGACCTGTTATTGTGTGTTTCTCTGTCTTTGAGTCTATTCATGTGGAGGCATCCTTCAATTAAAAATTAGAGAAGGAGAAGGCGTCTTTTATGTTTATTAAAGACAGTCAGTTTCCTTTAACTTTTTTTACACTTTGTTCTAACATGCCATTAATGCTCAATGGGGAATTCATCTATATGCGGTAGTAGTAGATTGCAAAACCAAGCTAAACCGAAGAGCTTTCTCAAAAATCTTCAGACTAAGAAGCCACTCCAGGAAGACTTGAAGTTTGATATGGTTACGTTGGAAGGGATTTGAGAAGAAAAGACCAGAAATACCACACTATCACAAATTACATTTCAACATTTTTACCATTGTTTGCTCTAAATACATGTATTTATTAAAAGCTCCCCAGGTTATATTAATTACTTACCTGAAAGTTTAAGGGAAACAAAGTTTTACTGCCTTGTTCATTTCAAAAATATTACACCAACAAATGGATGCACACTGGAAAAAAATATTTTTATACACTAAGCAGTTTGCAAAAAAGATTTTCCTTGATTTACAACACCAGAAGGAGAATAGGAAACATTAGCTTTCTACATCCAGTATTAAAGGTTATTTTAAAACCATTCATTTAAAACCTATTCTTTGAAATCCTAGATAAAACTTGCAGATTAACAGCTACTGTTTACAGCTTAGCTCTATGGCAAAGTATGTTGGAAAGATTAAGGAAATGTCATTTAATTCTCATAGTTAAGGAGAGCTGTTGAAAGACAAGGGTTATCTGAAGAGTATGCAGAAGCTGCAATAGCTTCAAATTAATACTGCAGCACAATAACTTTTTTTTCATATAACTTTTACCTTATGTAAAAAACAAACAAACAAACAAACAAAAACAGCTGTTATTATACATATAAAATGTTGTTATTAACTTGTTTCACAGTAATTTTCACACACAATTACACAATTGAATCAGATTGGGCAATGTGAGCTAAAAAACAAACAAACAAACAAAAAAACTAAAGAAATGGGAAGTCTCTGATATTTAAGTGTAGAACAACATTATTTCTGCTAAAACATAGAGGAGAAATGATTTTGCTTTATATACAAGACATGAGAAAGAGAGAGAGAGAGAGGCTTTTGTTGATGCATCTGTTACTTCTCTTATGGACCAAAGTAATAATTAGGGTCTGTGAATTAAAAGCCTTTTTAATTCACTTTGCATTATACATAGAGGGTACCACACTGACACTTGGCTAATGCTCATAGCAATACAGTTAAGTGTGAACTTGCAAACAGAACTGTTGACCTCAAACTCCCAACGAAATCAACAAAACTGCATGGACAGGATCATGCATTGAAACAAAATGTTTTTTTCAAACCTAAGGCCAGAATTAACAGACAGATGTTAGAAAATAAATATACATGAATGTGTATTTATTGAATGTAGCTGTTGTTAATGGAGCTCTAAGTGTAACAAGCTATTATAGATTATTTTGCTTGAATTGCAAAAGGAGAATGAAAAGGTTATCTCCAAGCAACTCAAAATACTGTTTTTTCCAGCTCTACTTCAATGAAATGAAATGTTCTGTACTTAAAAAATGTCTTGTTTGATCTGAAAAGTAATTCATTTTGTTTGTAGTACTTTGAAATGAAACATCTCTTCAAAAATATTCACCTGAATTGGACACAATTTGCTTTCAGCTTTGTCACACAGAATCACAGAATTTCTGGGTTGGAAGAGACCTCAAGATCATCGAGTCCAACCTCTGACCTAACGCTAACAGTTCCCACTAAGCCATATCCCTAAGCTCTGTCTGCCTCTTTCAACTCATAGAGTCTCATATGAAGGGTTTTACTCATTTTTTCCAGTCACAATCTTAGCAACACAGTTAAAATAGAATTTTATTTCTACAGTACTGGGGATAGAGGTGAGGTTCCCTTAGTCTTCCCCTGTCCCCCTCCCCCATTACCCCCCAATTGTCTATATACAACAGCAGAAAGATTCCCTGAAAACTGCCCAGTTTTTGAACTGTCTTGAATCTGTCTCACTTGGCTACAGATGGTCTATCAAATCCATCAAGTCCTCATTGAAATAGATTACTAAATTGGTGGAGCACTGAGATTAGTCCCATCTGTCTGCAGGAAGCTCTGTAATCACGATGAAATGTTATTGTTGCCTTGGAGCTGAAAAGCAGAAAACCATGCTGTGCTAAAGGATCAACTTTCCATAAAATAAAGATGGCACACCAATCCTGTTCTAGTGAATCTAATGAACATCAGCAAGGTTCTGTAAGTTCAGTGGGACTACTACTTACTATTTCATTAAACATACATCTTTTCAGTTTGATTTTCTGATAGAAGATGTTTGAAAATAAAGACCAAGCCAAATTTGTCCCTTCTCGTCAGTCAAATGTAACTATATCATATAGAAATTCAGTAAGGGATTTTAGTTTTGATTAAATATGTAACTGATTACCTATTTTTCCTACTTTGAAATCTTCTCACTTCTTACTAAGGTCTCGGAATATACTCAAGATATCATTACAGGTGATGCTGAGAAGAAACTGAATTTATTCCATGACATTTTTAATATTTTCATCACTTCTTTCATTTGTTCTTTGAAACAAATGTGAGACCTTTGAAATGTTTTCACAGAAAAATGGGGCTGAAAATAACTGTCCTGAGGCTTTCAAGCTAAGGAGGTATTGGAATAACTTTAATGATCTGGCTGCATGGAGTATGGAAAACTCTAATTCATGTTTCTGCTGTGCCTCCTCCACCAGAGGGATCTGTACAGAAAAGCCATGAACATGAATTAAGCATTCAGACCTAGGAGACATTCTAGGTCTAAATTCATAGGAATGGGAAACAGTTCAGAAAGTGATGCCAACACCACTCATTTGCTGTCTTGCTTTCTGTTTCTGTTTCAGCCCCCACACCAGCAAGAATTCCAACAATATTTCCAAGTCAGCTTTGCCAAAACAACCTGATTAGTTCCACAGGAATCAAAAATATTTGTAGAAACCATGGACAAAAACCTTGTATAATTAAGTCTATGACAATTTACTTCTCAGATATAAACAGTTGACTTAGCTGCTCAGCATAAAAATCGGTGTTTTTTTTTCATTTTATAAATTTTATTTTTTTATTAGTGTAGTTAGCTTAGTCCTATGTGATAATTTAGTGACAGTTAATGGGTATCTTCTCAGCAGAAAGAGGACTGTGTTTCTAGGAGATCAGATAGTGTGTTACTCTATTTATGCATTAAGTTTAAAATTTTTTTACATTTATATATAATGATATGATTTGTATAGATAGTAGTATAAACATGTATCCATTTTGGACTGAATGACATAACACAGGGAAAAAAGAAACTGTGGCAAATCGCTAATGTTTTAGGTGTAAGATTGAGCAAAAACAACCCATACAATCATATGAATAAAAAGAATGTGTGGACAAAAATATTGTGTTTAAATCCTAATGTAATGTCTCGAAGTGTTGTCATAAATTGCATAAAGAAATACTTAATTTTTATCTCTTTTATAATTGGTTGTCTTCTCGTATATCATTTTTACAAGCTTTCTTATTGGATAGAGAAAGAATGTTGTACAGTTTCTCAAGAGAAACATTACAAACTCTAGTAAACTGAGCAGTCTTATTCTTTCCTCTGAATTTTCTTGTAGTATTCTGGATCCCTTTAATGTTTCATTGTACAGATACAGTAGTGAGAAATCTCCTGAAAATCAAACCAAGCCAAACCAACAAACAAAAACAGTGAAATTTAGAGAACTAGGCTCTAGGGTATACACTTTGGCACAGAGAGGCTAGTGCAAGAAGAAGGCAGGGGATAATTACTGAATTAAATGAAAAGCTTAAATTTTGTTTTGTTTTGTTTTGTTTTGTTTATAAAAAAAAAAAAAAAAGTTGCCAGTGATTAGCCATTCAAACATCACATTCTGTCAAGTTTTTCTAGCTCAATGTTTCACAAATATTTATTGGAAGATAAAATGTGCAAGACATTTTTTCCTTATCTGAAAATAGGAGTAATAATGGTTACAATTTTTGATATGTTTAAACGTAATGTTGTCATTACACAATTTGAACTGGCAACTCTTTAAGGATGTTTAGAGCACAAGAACTTTCCATTTTGCTATGTGAGAAAGTAAGCAGGGAAGGCAGAAATGGCTGACCTGTTTGTCAAAATGGGGCACAAGAAGGAAATGCACAGGCAGTGGAAGCAGAGACATGTGGCCTGAGAAGAGCACACAGATGCTATCTGGATGTGCAGTGATGAGGTCAGGAAAGCCAAAGCATGAATGGAACTGAGCTTGCAAGGGATGCAAAGAATAATAAGAAGGCATTCTATAAGTACATTGGACAAAAAAAGAAAGCTCAAGAAGTGTTCGTCCTCTGATGGAAAAGAACAATGAACTGGTAACAAGTGACATGGAGAAGACCGAGGTAGTCAACAACTTCTTTGACTCAGTCTTCACAGTCTGTCAGGCTTCCCAAGTCTTTTGTTTCTCTGAACCCATAGATGAGGGCTGGGGGAGCAAAGTCCCTCCCATTGTAAGAGAAGAGCAGGTTCAAGATCAGCTGATGAAAACAAACACGTACAAGTCAATGGGGCCTGGAGACATACATCCCTGAGTCCTAAAGAAATTGTCTGATGTAGTTGCCAAATCTCTCTGCATCATATCTGAAAAAAAAAAAAAAAAAAAAAAAAAAAAAAAAAAAAACTGGCAGTCAGGAGAAGTCCCTGGTGCAAACATCACTCTCATTCTTAAAAAGGTTAGCAAAGAGGACCTGAGGAACTACAGACTGGTGAGCCTCAGTTCTGTGCCTAGGAAGATCATGGAACAGATCCTCCTGGAAGCAATGTCAAGCAAGACACATACAAGACAAAGAGGTGATATGAGACAGCTAGCAGACTTCACCAAGAGTAAATCATGCCTGACCAATCTGATCAGTTGATGAAAGAAGACCGATCAATGTCATCTATGTGGACTTGTGTAAGGCATTTGACTCAGTCCCACATGGCACCCTAATCTCCAAAATGGATAGAGATGGATTTGATGGACAAACCATTCAGTGGACAAGCAATTGGCTTGAAGGTCTCACCCACAGAAAGATAATCAATGGCTCTATGTCCATGTGGAGGCCAGTGAAAAGTGAAGTTCCTCAGGTGTCTATGTTGGGACTGGTGTTGTTTAATATCTTTATCTATGACATAGACAGAGAGACTGAGCACACCCTCAGCAAGTTTGCAAACTGGGTGGTAGAATCAATACAACAGAAGGAAGGGATGCCATCCAAAGGGACCTGGACAAGCTGGAGAAGCGGGCCCACGTGAACCTAATGAGGTTCAACAAACCTAAATGTAGGGTGCTGCACCTAGTCCAGGGTAATCCTGGACATGTGTACAGACTGGTTGAAGAACTCATTGAGAGCAGCCCTGCAGAGAAGGACCTAGGGGTTCTGGTGGATGAAAAGCCCAACATGAGCCATCAGTGTGTTCTTTCAGCCCAGAAAGCCAACTGCATCCAGGGTTGCATCAACAGAGAAGTGGTCAGCAGGTGGAGGGAGGGGATTGTCTCCCTCTGCTCTGCCCTTGTGAGGTCTTGGAGTGCTGTGTCTAGGTCTGGGTCCCTAAGCACAAGAAGGATGTTGATGTGTTAGCGCAGGTCCAGAGGAGGGCCTTGAAGCTGATCAGAGGGACGGAACACCTCTGCTATGAAGAAAGGCTGGGAGAGCTGGGGCTGTTCAACCTAAAGAAGAGAAAGCTCGAGGTTAATTTCACTGCTGTTTTTCAATACTTAAAGGAGGCTTATAAAATGGATGGAGAGCAGCCTTTTGCTCAATCAGATAATGATAGTACAAGTGCGAATGGTTTTAAACTAAAAGAGGGGAGATTTAAATTAGATGTTAACAGGAAATTCTCCTCACAGAGGGTGGTGAGGCATCAGAACAGATCACCCAGAGAAGCTGTGGATGCCCCAACCCTGAAGGTGCTCAAGACCAAGTTGGATGAGGCCCTGGGTAACCTGTTTTAGTGGGTGACATCTCTGCCCATTGCTCATGACAAGGGGTTTGGGACTAGCTGATCTTTAAGGTCCCTTCCAACCTGAGCCATTCTATGATTCTGTGAATGCAAATTGGTTCATACAAAATATCAGTGTTTGCTGTACAATGACAGTAACATTAGGTTAGGGTCCTGAAGCCGCAGTCTTCATCCATTCCCCAGATCACAGAATCATAGAATCATCTACTGCTGAAACTGAAATTCTGGTGGGATATAGAAAAATATAATGTTATATAGAAAGAATAAATATAGAAATTTCTGCAATCCCACTGCTGCACTCTACAGGTCTATCCTTAGTCTCCTTTTCACCTGTAAGGCATTGTCTGTGGACTTCTCCTGATTTACTTCAAACATTGGTTTCCAGCAATGATGGTGGTGATGATAAAAGACAAAGGAGAATTTTGGAAGCTTTCTACAGCACCAAAATCCTAGTGAGAAATCCAGAGAGAGGACACCAACAGCCCAGCCTGTGCACTGTACTCCAGTAAACTTTGCTCCTTGTTAACTAAGGAAGTTGAACAACGATCAAGTAAACACTGAGCAAATTTTAGTTCCTGTGGTTCTGACAAGTGTCAAGCAAGGAGATACTAAACAATACCAATTTTTACATTTCCTAAATGTCTCTGTAATTACATCAGAGCTTTATTGATTAAAAATATATATATATCTACAAGAAGTGAAAAAGGAAAAAGATGTAAGGTGGTAGTCTAATCTTGGTTAGCCCTGGATGTGTTACTTAAAATGATAGATTAATCAAGCCCCTCCTCTCCACTGTTACTTTTAACCATGATGCAGAAATGATACTAATCACATCATATCCTGTCCTTCATATTTCTATGAAAGCTGCCCGAGTATTTATAGAAATCCACTTACCAGTTTTCAAGATGAAATTGTACAAATATGTTCTCATTGTCTAATTTACATGAATTTTGTCTCACTGTTGTGTTTGATCTGGCTCTACACTATTCTGGGAAACTGAGAGATGAGTTAGCTAATGAACAGAACTCATTCATAGAACTCATAGCTCAATTTCTTGCTGGGGATATGATAATTAATGGCATGGTTTAACTTCCATATTTCAAACTCTACTGATACTGCTGGTAAAAAACATGCATTATGTTCCTTTTACGTTATGAGAGCTTTCTACCATATAAGAAATCATATATATATGTACCATATATATATACCACATATATCTTAAAAAGGCATTATTTCCCCTTTTTGTTGTAAATTTTTTTTCAGACATAATTTTCTAATACTATGTAATGTATACATTATATGACCCTTTTATAAATGGGATCCTGCAAGTGTTTGTTAAAAGAACAAAAAGGAAAGCAAATTGTCACATACTAAATATTTTGCAGATATAATTAAATAATTCTTTAATGTCTGTGGAAAAAAAATAAAATAAAATCAAATATTGGTATAACCCTCCTATCTAGTTCTAGTTCTCTAGAAATCTAATAATGTGTATTATACGTTGCCTGCTGTGTGTACCTTTCATTTCTGTCAAAGCCTTTAATCCTTCACTTTTTAGATAAAATGCCATAACCATGCTGTAGTAGGTTAAGATTGATTGACAAGTGCATATAATTATGGCTTCAATAGTGGAGTATGTTTTACAGTTGGAAAAAATGCACAACCTTGAAAATAAAGAAGTTGTGCCCTTTCTCTGGGATAAAAGGATCGTATCAAATTGGTTCGTTTCCCTGGTAGAATGAAATAAAAGATTTCTTTAACAAAGAACATTTCCCAAAAGGCTGCTGGAGGAAGTCTTTTTGACTAGATAATACCACACCGATGGGAAAATCAAACAAGGTAAAAGTAGAATTTTAGGAAGTGTTCCCCATTTTAACCTCATTTTTTATTCAGCAGTGAAAGGAAATTATAAAATAGGGGAAAGAAACAGCTACATATTAATGTTAACATTAGATATATAGATTTATATAATGAAAAAATAAGTTGGTAAACAGGAAATACATGTTGAATCATCCTAACCAAATATTTTCTACATCATCTTTTGCTATTTTTATACCAATATTTTTCATTGGCAATATAATTTAAATTTTGTCTTGACTTCCTTAATCCAGATCAGTGGCAGATTCAGCCTTATTCAAATGCATTACAGTAGGTGAGGAGTCATGAAGAGGAGAGTATTTGAAAGACATAGTGTTAATTCAAATTTTCATTCCAGAGAAGACATTCTGGTTTTAAAATCTGGTTTAACACTGCCACAACCATTTGCCAAAGCAGGCTTTATGTTTTCTGTTGCATGATGGATATTTCTGGCAGGCAGAGATGTTCCAGTTCAGAATATGAATGTGTGAGGAAAACCATGTGCTGGGTATAGTGTCTGGCATAGCCACACACACAGGCTCCTTGGGAGTCCCAGAAACCACATTCCTTATTCCCAAACATGCAAACATGGACTTTATGAAGAAACCTACGTGGGAACGGGAGCCAAGCATATGTCAGTCCCCAGACAGGAGAGGGAACAGCAATAAGGAGGTAATAGCTCTTATTCTCCCACAACTAGTGATACTTCTTACTGCTTCAT
This sequence comes from Aythya marila, assembly GCF_965140915.1. NCBI lineage: Eukaryota > Metazoa > Chordata > Aves > Anseriformes > Anatidae > Aythya > Aythya marila. Next base: position 63,847,010 of record NC_139080.1, on the reverse strand, counting down.
CCCCTCTGATATTGATCCTCAGGTTTCCTTCTCCTCTGCAGGAACTTTTGTTACTGAGGATTACTTCTTCTGCATAGAGAATTGCTGCAGTCTTTTACCTAGTAATAAATATCAACTTATTTGTAAATTACTTAATTGCAGAAATCATGTTTGGAATAATATAATTGTGGTTACCTTAAATTATAACCAAGTTTTGGTCTAGAGTTGGCATTTAACCTGAAAGACTGCAAAATTCATTAAATATGAATATTTTCAGAAGTCTGAGGCAAATACAATGCTATTGATTGCAGGTGGGCCTGCTCTACTCTGAAGCAGAAATTCTGGGGTTGAGTCAACACATTGGTCAAGAGATATTCATGTCCCACAGTCTTTCTCTCCAGTTATCCAAACCTGAGCACTTTCTGGCACACATCACTGCTACTTCATAGCATCTTCAACATAACAAGAAGTGGTATTGATGAAAAGGGTCCTTTGCAGTGTACCAGCCCTTTGGGCTAGTCATTACCAATCACCTCAAAGGAATATATCTATAAAGACAAACTGAACCAACCGCTGGACCAGCAACTGTAAGAGAATACACTTCACTTACTAACAAGTCCTATTACATACATTTTAATACCATTTTTTTCAGTAGCAGTTTTAGTATTATCTTTAAGTAAAATAATACTTTCAAAATAGCTTTAATGAAGTATACATGTTTAGTTAACTGCATGTGCTTTTTTATTTATTTTTTTTTTTCTGAAAGTGTTGAATAAATGTTTACCTTCTAGTTTTTCTATAGAGCCAACAACATATCAGGCAGGAGAAACAAGACATATTAACTTTGTGGTATTCTCTCAGCCCCAGTGGTTGAAATGAAAAGAACATTGTGTCAGAACAGGACATAAATTTGGAGCATAAAATCTGTTAGGACAATCAATATAGTAAGTGCTGTTCAATTGATTATTAAAAGTATATTCATTAATATTTAATAATACTTTGCAATGTTTCTCTTCTACAGCTTTACTGAAGTTGAACAGGTATGTTTTTGTATAATCCACACAAGCAATTAACACAAATAATTGTCTTAATAGATTTAACTTAAATGTCGACTTAAGACTTAAATTAAAATGCTGTTTTCCAAAAAATGTTACCTGAAAATTCTAAACATTCTTGTGAAGATGATTTGTTTTTCCAAATGTTCATTAGGAAAACAGATAAAAAGGAGAATAGATCAGCCCATCTTGGAAAGCTAAATCTGTATTTGGTTTTCAGGGGTTTTACTGTATGTAGGCGATATTATAATCATGTTAGCATTTTTCATACACAACTAATCAAATATACATAATTCCATCCAAATCACACTTTAAAAAGTAACTCTTGCACTTAATCCTATGATTTTAATCCTATGATTAAAAGGCAGAAAGAATAAATATTCTTAGTGATGTCACAGAAAAAAAAAATGTGGAAAGGGCAGAACCTTTGTTCTGTAAACTTGGGTTTTTACAAACTTGTCTTTTGCAGTTCTTCCAGTTTCTATGAGAGACCATTTAAGTTTATGTTCTGATGTCTAATCAATGTGATTAAAAGTTGGAATAAGTTATGAGCAATAAAAGGAGTAAATTATATCCAGTCTGAAAGTAGAACTAATTATAAATCTGTTGCTTGATTAAGGTGTTTATACTGAAGAGCATTAAAGGGATTAGTCTAAAGCTTTACATCCTGCTGCACAGAATTAATATGCAGGATTTAAACACTCAGATTAATTCAGGTGCACCAAACAATTATATGGAATAGGAACACTCGACCCAGCTAATGGCCACACTAGTCCACCAAGCTAATTTATATTCACGTACTTATCAACCTCTCTGTTTGTTCACAAAAGGACTATTCTAGTGATAATGCATGCTTCCAAGTCAGTCTCCATCATACTGCATCTAATCACAGCAGACTCCAGTGAGAAGAGTGCAGTGTACCTCTCTGTTAATATTTTACACCAATGAAATATTTCCTGAAGGACAGATACAGCTGTCGTAGGCCTTTCTGAACATGGTGGTCTAAATTATGATCTCAGATATACCAATGAATCGCTGCTGGTGTGAGAACCCTCAGAATATGCAATTGAGATAAGGATTTATTACAGAGAATTCAAGCATAATACAGAAGAGAGAGAGAGGGAGAGGGAGAACAAGGAACTAGAATATACAGGGAATATACAGTGAACTAGAATATACAGTATAAAGGAAGGTGCGGACAGAAGACAGAAAATAGAAGGAGTGTGTGTGAGAGACCTCTCTAGTGAGTAACTGCCTCTACCTGTACATCTGAAGCAAATTGAAACACTGAAGCAAAACAATACATGGTGCAAGGATCAACTTAAATATATAGTCTCTTTAAAAGTCATATTAGAAGATGGGATCAGGTTACTTTAATTACATTCTTCAGATGGATGTGTGACCTTGTGGGAAGTTGTGTTCTGCAATGAACTCATAAGTAAATTTCAGGAAGAACTTACAAAGTTAGATTGCAACATTTGGCTCCCCAGCACCCTCAGGTAAGCTCTACAAAAACAAGCAAAGAAACAAAAAACTCCTGAGACTGTTTTTATACAACTATCAAATTGCACATGTAACAATTGGAAGAGACAGATACAAATCACATTCACTTTACAAGTAATGTCTAAGTGAAGGAACAAAAGTTTAAGGCTACAGAACTAATAAATTGTAGTCAATACTGTTGATGCTACTTAGAGAGGTCACTTGGAGGTGAGCCTAGAGCTCTTTCAGAGCAAAGCTGACGTATTCCATTGACAAAACACCAGAATAGACCCCTTCCCATAATCTGGCCATGCCTAGAGAAGCCAGGCAAAGCAAGAATACCACCCTCAAACTCTGAATAACGTAGTGAGAAAATCTCAGGCAATAAGACCCTCAGCATGATTTGGCTAGTATAAACCATGTGTCATCTTAACCTCTTGACAGTCTGACAGTAGAAAGAGAGATAAATATCCATAGAATTCAAAATCTTTTACCTTGTAAGCAAAAATGTTTTAATTCTGATGTTGAGCTTAACCATGTTGTGTCTCTGCAATTAAATTTTGTGCTTTTCAACAGCACAACCTAAAGCAACCTAAAGAATTAAATTTCAGGAATCTTCAGTCTTCTGTAATGAAAAATAACTTGACTATCACTTCTTTGCCCAATAGTTTTAGGTCATCTTCATGTCTAATGTTTCTAATGATAACTTATGGGTCTACTGAGTCTCTGTCACTCTAATCTGTGTTCGTCTGAAAACTCCCTTACTTCTGGAAAGCATCTTCAAATTTCTCCCTAGATACTTTCCTCTATCTGATATTCTCCCTTCCTTACAAAGACAAGATCCATTATGAAAACACCAAGGGGGCTGACTTTTGTTTTAAGCTTGGTAGTAATAAATTCACATTTTAGTTCACTTACAGAGTAGTGAATATTTTTGCTCCGTACAAATATGTTTTTTTAAGTTATTTAAAAAACTTATTTTATTTAAAATAAGATTTTTTTATTAATAATAATTTTTAATCAGGTACTCAATCACTTGCCCTCTGAAAAATTTGGCTCCTTTAACTCTCAACAGCAATGTCTTTCAGTCTCTAAACCCATATGATACTGTTACACAGCATTAATAACCCTCCCTGTCCACTGAATAACTGTTGTATTCAACCTCCTCTGTTGAACTGAAAACTGCAGAATACATCCTGTGATGCACAGAACCAAATAAGGCAAAGAGCCAAAGGTGGTAACCTTTGGATTATCTCCATTTTACTAGCTATTGTTGCTTGCAGATACAGAACAAGCACTGTAGGAAATTACCTCCAGGAGTCTTCTTTCAATTGTGTTTTGCATTCCCAGAGAGTATCAGCTCTGACAGAGTTTGTAATTGCTCTATTCTTCTGCCTGCGGTACTTTTTAAAATTACTTTTCATTCCTGGTACCACGCAACCAGAAACTGTTCCTTTTCCTTGTTTAAGCATGCAAAGAAAGGTGTTAAAAGACAAGGTCACAGAGCATAATTATCAAAAGCACCCAGTTATCTCTTGCCCCAACAAATCTGAAGAGATTTTATTTATGTCTACAGTGTTTTCAGGAGGAAGTGCACTTACCATCACTCCATCAAGTTTCATAAAAGGAGTACAGAGAGCTGGATTTGCTTATCCTGGAGAAGTCTACAGAGACATCTAATGCTGTCTTCAGCTACCAAGAGGAGAATCTGGAGAAGACAAAGGCAGATTCTTCTCATATATGCCCGGTAGTGGTGACAATCTGCAACAACAGGACTAAATCGTTACCAAATACAAATATATATACATATATATACACACACACATACACACACACACACACACACACATATATAATATTAATATATTATATAAGTATATATATATATATATATATATATATATATATATATATAATATATATATATTTTTTTTTTTCCCTTGAGAGAAGTGAAGAACTAAAGGTATGGACTCTGTCTTTTGAGATGTTCAAATTCAGGTAGACAAGGCCCTAGGCAACCTGATCGAAATTTAAAGCAGGTGTTTGGGCCAGACAACTTCCAGTAGTACTTTCCAATTTAAATTATCTTATAAGTCTAATTAGTCTAATAATTATACCTCTTCTGGATTAAATATCAATAACCCTGTTAAATCTTCTGTAACGTAATCATCATACAAGTACAGTGCTGTTAGAAGGAACCTCCAAAGGCCATCTTGTCTATTTTTCTACCATAGTTCAGGACCTGCTATACCTTTTTTTTTTTTTTTTTTCAGATACTTACCAGATTTGTCCTTAAATACTAAAGGGAAGAAATTTTCCCATATTTTCATTTTCTTCTCTAACCATACAGCTTTCCACAATCATGTCAGATAAAATTCTCATCAGTTTCTTTGGTTAAAAATATTTTCCTGAAATTTTAACCACATCTCTTTTCTGTAATTTATCTGTGTCTTGTTTGGCTAGAAATTTTTAGAACTTTAGACTTCGAATTTTAAGCAAGAAACTCCATTCAGGATGTTCTTTCTGCATTTCTGCATGCACAGACACAGGACTTTGAAGATCTAGAAATTAAAAATATATATTAATATATAAAAATAGAAATAAAAAATAAAAATATAGGGGGAGATTAAAAAGAATTAAAATCCCAAATCAAATATGTATTAAAAAAAAAAAAAAAAGTACCTCAATACTGACATATATATATTGAAAAAAAAAAAAAAAACTCTTATTGAAATTCCATCCTTTTGTTTGTTTGTTTGTTTTTCCTTTTCCATGAACCCACCTGCTTAACACAGATATGTTAATTGTTGCCACAAACACACAGCATGGGATTCATACTTTTTGGACTTAGATTACTAACTTTTAGACACTTAATTCAGAACTAAATATTACAAGATAAACAAGTAATATATGTTAGATGATTCCTCTCATCCTCTGAAGCTACATTTAGCATTAAATGAGTATATCTTAACTTGCTGTTTTACTCTGAAGAGACTTCTTTCTTTCCTAGTAGGACAGAGAGGAAATAGGAACTTTACCCACTAAGTATGTGGGTATGCTGCAATAATAAGGAATTTCTGGGTGTCTTCCTCTGCTAAAAAGGATATGCTACAGCAAACATCTGCTAAATCTATGATGTAGTTTTGAGCAAAGAAAATAATCTCCTCCCCAGGTATAACAACTAACCTGTCTGAAATATTCTCAGATGTTATGATTGCTAAAAAAATCCAAACGGTACTGCCACAGTCACAGACCTCAGTACTTCTCACCTAAAGGAATTTTCGTTGTATGCCTCAAACACCAGCTACATCTTACAGATTCAGTAAAGATCTGGTAAAAATGAGATGGTCTTTTTTTGAGGGTAGACCTCTTGCAAAAGACATGTGTGATTGAGTCCCCCAATCAGTGAAGAGCCCAGCTCTTTGTCTAGGAAGACAAAGGTTTAGATTTGCAGGCAGGAATTTAATATCAATATTTTTCCTTGTGTGGATGCATCCAATGCATCCAAGCAATTCTTAAGATGACTTTGTAACATCTGCAAATGAGGACACTTTATTTGGATGACAAATGTTGGAGTTCAGTATACTGTGACAACTTCTGATAGGCAGCTGGAGACTAAAGACCTGTCACTAATGTCACAGATTCTATCACTGGAACAAAAGGATTCAGCCAACACACAAATTTCCCAGCACAAACAGGTAGGAGCATGGATGAGCCATATTCTCCAGGAAATATGCAAAACTCATCCACTTAATTGACAGTTGGACGTTACATGGTACCTGACAGCTGAGAGTGTTAGGAATCTGAGACTGTTGTTAGAAAGCTCCAACAGGATAAACCTGAGTAGCGAACCTCCCCAGTGACTCACCCAACTCTTTCTGTCTAGCCAGAAACTACATACCCCATCTCTTAATTATTTGGGGTACATTTACAAGAGAACTCCTGAATCTGGATTTTCAACCAAAGAGCATCGGCCCCCGTATGTTTGGAAAATGCAGAGAAAATACTGTTCCTTAACTGCTCTTAAAAACTGAAATGTCATCTGAAAACAGTGTCTTATGAGTTTTCTGCTAAAAGGCTTTTTAAAAAAATAAAATAAAAATAAAAATAAAAAAATAAAAATAAAAATAAAAATAAAAATAAAAATAAAAATAAAAATAAAAATAAAAATAAAAAAAGATCTGTATAATGCATACATATCAAATCTGTATAATATATACACTTAAATGTGTATATACAGTTAGAATTCTCTTATCATTAACACACTACTGTCAGTGAGTGGAATTAGTAAAACATTTACAAGACCAAATTTATTCCTTCTAAATTGAATTCTTAGGGGGATTAATTTATTGATACTATTGAATTTTCTTTTTACATATTCTTTTGTTCAAAATTGGAGGGGAGGGTGCTTTCTAAGATATTCCATATTCATTCCACACTTGCTATAAAAAAAACTTGTGTCATAAAAAAACAGAAAGAGTCATCATTTTTGTTTCCCTTTCTCCCTCCAAAAGTCAAAAATAATAATTGTTTAAGCTTCTCTGTGTTTATTTCTATATGCATGTTCAATCTTACCAGACACATAGAACTTTGTCTGACTTCACAGGCTTTATGCATCTCCTGTGTTTGTGTAACTTTTTGTACTGAACTTTCAATATTAATTTCAAATCACTGATAGCTACACTTTGGCAAGGAAAAAACCTTGCCATATTTTAAAATAGTGAAATAATGATTACATATGATTTTTACTCATTTATATATTTATTTCTTAAGAGAAAAACTTCAGTGAAGAAATATATTTTTAACATGCAGTATCCAAAGCCTTCCAAGCCTGGGAAAATTAAATATGTGGAAGAAAGGGAAAATAAATAAATAAATAATTTAAATAAAATATACTGCAGATACATATTATTTTTTTTTTCTTAAACAAAAGACTGCAAAAAATGAGGGTTGTTTTCCCTACAGATTTCTTTAACATTTCTGGTAAAATGTAGTGTGATCTTACTCGGAAAAGTGGCATTCTCACCATACACCTGAACCAGACCCATCACTACCTATGGTAATATAAGCCTCTCCCATGTGCACCTACACCTTTACACTGCCCTATACCGACACTGCAACAAGGTAGACTAACTACAATAATTTTTGAAAATTGACTTAAGATCATTAAGTCTAACTGCCTTCTGTTGGCACTGCCATTTAACCTTAAGCCTTTACAAACACATTTAAGTATTATTATTGAAAAGAAACCAAATCCTACATGTACAATTTTTATTATTTTTTTTTTGAGTGTACTAATCACCACAATTTCAATCACATTTTTCTCAAGCCAGAGCAAATGACTAATATGAAGGGAAGCCAATTCAGACTCCTAAGTCCATATGTCTTCTGACCTCACCTATATAAACATGCTGTGCTCCCAGGAGTTTTCACCCACTCCAGTTTATAAGACTTATCATATGAAACATGGCTTTCTGTTGTTCACAGATTTGCCGTGCATCAGCTGCTAGAAAATGTTCAGTTTTGACCACTCATTCCAAACTTCCAAACTGAAAGTAGGCTAAAACTTCAACTGCTCTTTTGTAGGAAAAGAAATAGATACAGATCATGTTATGATTAGATTTTGCACGAATTTATTTAGAAGTTGCAGACAGGACACAGGAAATTGCATCCAATATTTCTATGTCTCTAAGTGAAGAAACTCTAAGTTTTCCATTAAACTTCCCAGTATTTTTATAGAAGATTCCATTCTGGACTTTATAGATGTAGAGATCAAAACCACCAGTACAAGCTCCTGAAGAAATGCACATACATTCAGTTCAGTTCACTTCATTCAGTTGGTAAGTTAGGTGCTTCCAAGAGATACATGCTTCTTTAATCAATCAATCAATCAATCAATCTTTCTTCTTTTTGTTTTTTTTTTTTTTTTCTTCTTTTTGTTTTGTTTTGAAAAACAAAAACAAAACAAAACAAAACAAAACAAAAATACTCTTACAAGGCTACATTACATATCTATCATGTCTTGTAACCCTTCTCCAAGAGTGGCCAATGGGGGAACACCTATTGAGCCTGACTATAAGAAACAGAAATATTACAAAATGAAAATTCTCCAAAATGTCTTCCAGCCTCCACCATTTTTAAACACCAGGACCTCCTGAGCCAAAGGTCACATCTTTGTGTTTAACCACTGGAACTAGATTTTTAACATTTATTGTTCAAATGCTTTTTGAATCATCGTAAGCATTCATGGTCTGTGGAAAGGACTTTGCTCACTTACTGAAAAACTGTCTCTTTTCTTTACTTATGTACTGTCAGCTATCTTTCATTCACTTTCTCCATGTCACTCCTGACACTACGTTGTAATCACCACTGCTTCTCCCCCACCATCAGAGCAAGGATTGTTTTAAACCCAAGAATCATATTTCTCATGTGGAAGCTATTTCATATACTTAATGATGCAACAAAAAATTACCATATAGTGTTCAAAATCCATGTCAGATACTTTGTCAGATTGTGCCATATTTAACTACAATCAATACTGCATGTCATGACTTCACAAATAATATAAATACATTAGAAACAGATTTTCAAATGTTTTTCTTTTCAATTTGTATATGCAAAAATAGTGCAGATGGTGAGATTAAGAAAGAAGCCGTACGACCACATCAGCTTGCAATCCAAATGATCTTTCTCTTAGAACAAGTGAACACCATTACTTGAGGCTGCAGAGCTCTCTAAAGACTTAGTTTTCATCATAGTCAATTCTTTCTCTAAAATTAATAAAGTGATAAAGGGAGACAATTTATTTTGAAGGACATTTTGCACCCATCTGTCCCATAGGTAAAGGAAAACCACTTGTGTCTATTATTGATTAAGAAACAGTTTATCATTATATTAATGAATCTTTTTCTTGTCACTGTTGAATCAGAATTACTTAAAATAGGTACATAAGGGACATCTGTTGAAAAAGTCTGAGAGCATAACATATTAACTCACACAGGAAAAAATGTAGGTATACTGAGAAGCTTTCCAATTCATTCTGAAAGCAGACAGTCCAAGAGACGAGAAAAAAAAAAAAAAAAAAAAAAACAAACAAAAAAAAACACTCTATTGTTTTAATTTTAGTAAATTATTCTAAGCAGCTTGAATCAAAAACTTGATATTTACATTTGATTTTCCTTTCAAAGGGCATGAATAGCACAGTCTAGACTTATTACACTTTGATAATATAGTTGCCATGGCAACATATGTAAATTATTAATCTTTGTATGTGAAATATTTCCAAAGGACAGATTACTTTTGTGTTAAAAATGCACATAGTTTTAAATATTTCCCTCTGATGAAAAACAGTGCTTATAAATCAGTAAATGTAGTGAGGAAAATCAGGTCTACTGAAATGTCTAGAAGGTACCTCAGAACTGAAAGTTAAAGCTAAAAATGAAATTAATTCTAAAACCAAAACAAGTTCTATATGATATTTTCAATGTTTAATTATTTTAACTTTATGTTGCCTAAAATGGAGCCAGAGTTTCAAGTCTGGAAATGTCTCCGTTTTACTCTCGTAAGTAACACAAATGTATTAATGTAGTAATGGAGTGCAGGACTCAAGAGAGACACACGGTTGTATATCAAGAATGGAGAAGACCATGCTCACCCATACCACAGAACAATAAACTCCCTTCAAATACTTTGTTTTTAGAGGAAGAAACAATTTCTTAAATCATAATGGTACCCCACTGTAATTTATGTCATTTCTGCATTATGCTAGGAGATCACTTGTAAGAGCTTCTAGCTTATTTAAGTGCTGGGTATCCTTTTTCCCTTAGAATACATTAAATTTTCTACAGAGAACACAGTGTTGAAGTGCTTTAATAACACACCAAGTTGACTGGGAGACCTTCAAGGGCATTAGTTTGAGCCATTTGAAAAATTTCCAACACATATCGTTGTAAAATCACCCAAAGTGATTTTCCAACAGGAAAGAAAGAAAAAAAAAAAAAAAAGAAAGAGAGAGAGAGAGAGGAGAGTGATTCCACTTTTATTACATTTACATTTTATTCTTTCCATTATTTTTCCATTATTTTATTTATTTTATTTCTTCCATTATTGTTCCATTACATTTTATTCTCTCTATTCTTATAAATTCTGCTGAGTGACAAAGGTGAAAGAAGCTGTATTAAGGCATTTCCAAGAGTGACAAATTAAAAAAATAAAATAAAATAAAATAAAATAAAATAAAATAAAATAAAATAAAATAAAATAAAATAAAATAAAATAAAATAAAATAAAATAAAAAGGCCACCTGTGCACATAGTTTTGGGTACATTGTAAATTAACTGTTCTTAACAACATTGGTAGGTTTGTTTTAATAGTAAAGGTATTGTCTGCGAATAACAAAGAAACTTGACAGACTACTCTAATATTGTTTGGCTATAGCTATAAAGTTTGTTCCTACTCAGTAATTTGGGAAATTAAAAACACTAAATCTAGGATTTTCTCCACTGGGACTTAATCCAGCCCAATTTATAATTTAAGGATTTATAAAGGCTCTCCTGAAAGAAATGGGGAAATGTCAGCTACAATTTCTTTCTAGAGTTACACTGAATCTATTAACCTTGCCCACAGAATATAATGTTACACTTATCTCATTTACAATGTTATTGTAAATGATTTATGACAATGACATCAAATCTTAAACTACGTTTTGTATTTTTAGTAAAATGTACATCTATAACATAAATGATTTTTCCCTCATTCAGGAAAATATCTATATATCTATATATCCACATATATATATATCTATATATCAACATATATAGATATATATGTATATAATATATATAGACATATATATTAAAAAATGATTTAAAGTATTTCAACTTTATGGAAAATATAACATGTAAGGAGACCAGAGATGGGAGGGAATGGGAAAGGGGAGGAGATGACAAAAACTCCATCAATGAATATCTGCAACTAGGCTAATATTTCTCCTCTCTTCCTGTCTAACAAACTTAATTTCCTTCTATAATAAGATCACATGTTTAGTTGACCAAATCACATGTTTAGTTGGCCAGTTGATGTAATCTTCCAGTATTTCAGTGAAGTTTTCCATACTGACTCTCACAGTAACCTTTTGGACAAAATGACCAGAATACAGTTAGGTAAAAGCATAAAAAGATGGGTGAACAATTGGCTGATGGGTCAGGCCAGAGAGTTCTTGTAAATGGGTTTACATCTGGTTGGTGACCTGTCACTAGTGGGGTTCTGCAGGGCTCCATTTTAGGACTGATCTTCTTCAATGTTTTCATAAACAATCTGGATGACAGACTTGAAGGTTTTTGAGCAAGTTCTTGGACGATGCCTAATTAGGTGGAGCTGTTGACTCTGTTGACTTAGAGAGAGATCTATCTGGTCAATCACCAACAACATGAAGTTTAACAAGAGCAAGTGTTGGATTCTGCACCTGGGAAGGGGCAACCCTGGTTATACATACAGACTGGGAATGAGTTGCTGGAGATCAGCCCCACAGAAAGGGATATGGGGTTTTGATCAACAGCAAGCTGAACATGAGCCAGCAGTGTGCCTTGGCTGTCAGAAAGGCCAATCATATCCTGGGATGCATCAAGAAGAGCATTGCCAACCGGTCAAGGGAAGGGATTGTCCCTCCCTGCTCTGTACTGGTACAGCCTCACCTAGACAACTATGTGCAGTTTTGGGTACCACACTATAAAACATAAAACTATTAAGAGAGTGTCCAAAGGAGGGCAGCAATGATGGGAAAGCATCTAGAGGGGAAAGAAGTATGAGGAGCAACTGATATCACTTGGATTGTTCAGCCTGGAGAAGAAGAGATTGAGGGGAGGCCTCATTGCTGTCTACAGCTTCCTCATGAGGAGTAGGGGACAGGCAGGCGCTGAGCTCTTCTCTCTGTTGACCAGCATTAGGACCTGAGGGAATGGCTTGAAACTGCAACAGAGGAGGTTTAGATTGGATATTAAGAAAGAGTTTTTCACTGAGAGGGTTGTTGGGCACTGGGACGGGGTCACCAGGGCTGTGGTCATGACATCAAGCCTTCCATAATCATTTGGACAATGCTCTCAGACAAAATGGTTTTATCTTTTGGGTGGTCTTTTGGGGACCCAGGAGTTGAATTCAATGATCTTTGTGTGTTCCTTCCAACTTGGATATTCTAATTAATTGTTCCAATTAAGTAATATGAAGCAGGAAGCCTATTTAAACTGAACAGTACCGAGAGTACCCATTAAAACTGAATATACAAGGAGATTTTTGTGCAAAATAGGCCAAAACACCTTGATTAGAAACCACAGCCACCCCAAGCTTTCACCAAACAATAAATGCAGAATGAGTTTATGAATTTATTAAATGTGTACAAACTGAAAAAAAAAAAAAAAAAAAAAGAAAAGAAAAAAAGACAAAGACTATATTTTTATATTTCTTATATGACATAGAAAATATTTTGAAGTTCCTCTTATTTTTTGTAAGCTTCAAAAACTTGAAATCCCAAAGGCAAATATTAATTTTAAATAATACTTATTTTGAACTTTTGAACTGTTTGGATTTACCAAATTTGCACTACAGCAACCTGTGCTCACATGCAAAAATGCAGTGAATCAGAACTGGTTCTTAACAGGTATCACTGTTCCCATGCTATTCCTTGGCACAGAGGGGCATACAAAAACATGTACAGGGTGCTCCCCAGCACTGGGGGTGAATATGTCGGGCACCTGCATAATTCAAACCTATGGACAATGCAAAAGATAGCTTTTAAAGACATATGTAAGAAATACCACTATGTCTGAATTCCTCAGTTCTAAAATGCACCTCAATTCTGAGTGCCAGTCCTTGAGGCTGGTAGTCTATGCAATAACTCCAAACTATTCAAGAACATAACACTCCGCTCTCAAGATACACAACCTCTGCTAGAAAGCATACTTGAGAATAATGGCATGCAAGAATTGGGCCACAATTTTAAAAGCTATTTGCTTGAACGGCTGATTCATAGTGACTAGAGGGTGATGGAAGATCTACAGAATCTTTCCCTACACAGGTCTGTAGTGTTTTGTTTTCATCCGGTCCTGATCAATACCTTAAGCAGTGAACACCTATAACCAGTGACTTTGAGATCAGACAGACTCAAGTGTGAGGGCTCTAGTGTGAGCGCTTATATGCTATTCACAGTTTATTATTTTCTACTTGTCAGTCTATTGTAATCAATTGTAAGAAATCAGCATATTTATGAACATTTGGATGAAGACAAACACAAGCAAGATGGAAATGGTGCTAACAGAGAAGAACCCTGTCTTTCCTCTTTCCCGGGAAAACAAACAAACAAAACAAAACAAAATAAGAAAGTATTCCTAGCACTGTAAGGTCTACTTTCCCTGAAGGATTACAATCAAAAGTGGAAAATCCAACTCAAAATCTAAGACTAGTTGTAGAGTCATTTCATCACTAGACTTGTGCTTAACAGAATCTGTTTCACACTTCATGCTGTCTGTGATTGATTGTGTAGAAAATTCTTCAACTCTTCCTGACACCATAGATCACTGTACTGAAGACTGCTAGTCTTTGCTAGTCTTTACAATGGGCTGAGTGGAAAGATTTAGTTGGAGGAGGTTTACTCTTTACTCAAAGATTTACTCTTTGGCTGCTTCTCTTTTGCTGTGAATCAAAAGAATAGTTATGAGACTCAGGCCTGTAACTATTTTTATTCTACACCACCATCAGCCTCTGCCAGTCTGTTATTTCATCTACAATTTTACTGAGTGATGATCATTTAAAATGCTAACTTTTATATATATTTAAAGTTCTTAAAAGCCACAAGTTATAAGGATTAGCACATGCAATATGGAGTTATGATGACCCTGATAAAATGTTATGTATTATGACTGAACAATATCTGGGGGATGAAGGATGAATTACTAGTTAGATGCACTCAATAAGTATATTTTAATTTTCCACTGTTGTGAACATTGAAATAAAATGTGACAAACAATGAAGTCAGGTAATAGTTTTGATATCTTTTATTAACTGTATATTTTTTATTTGTAGCAGTTATCCAAGAGTTTTTTGTTTGTTTGTTTGTTTGTTTGTTTTGATACTGAAAAGTACCCTGATCTTTAATATGTTTAATATCTCCAGATAAAAGATTTTGAATCCAAGCATTTATCTTACTAGGTAACAAAGAATTTACGGACAGGAACATAGTTCACCCGAAAATATTGATATTAGGCTGTCAAATGGCCTACCTTGAATGCTAAGTTAACCATGTAAAATCAGAAAATCCAATTGCTTCAGAATAAACAAACAAATAAATAAATAAATGCTGTATTTCACCAAGTTAGCCCAATAAAAATATTACAGTGCTACAGTAACACCCGCAGAGCAACTAGCAACAATGGTAGAAATGTTCAGACCACCTTGTTTGTAAGATCAACATTGTGTTATGGAATAGGAGTGGGAGCAAACTGGTCAATAACACCTTTGCCATTGTCTCCTGAGGATAATAGTAATAACAATAATAACAACAACAACAACATCCCATTTCAAATAATAAATTATGATTAAAATTCCTAAAGACCAATGCTCACTAATACCCAAAGATCGGCTTTGGTTTAGCCCATTAGATATATAACAGTCAGCTAGGAAATTCAAACCCCAATTATATAGAAAATTCACATCTTACTGATTTTGGTGCCTTGCTCATTCATACTTTCTAGTTTAATATTTTGTATAGAAGCAAAGACAGAATTCCAATTAACATTTAACTTATTATGACCAAAATAATATAATGGTATCTCCTTGACATTTTTTTTCTTCTTCTTCTTCAAGCAAAGGAACAAGACAGTCTTTATAACAGACTTGTCCTGCTTTACACTTCTGCAGAAATGAATCCTGCAAAAAAAAATCTTCAAAATGAAGCTGCACTTTGACATATTCCTGTTATAATCTTATTGTTATTATTGTTATTTTTATTATTGGTTTTTGTTTTTTTTTTTTTTTGTTACTGTTGCTGTTATTGTTATTAATAATAGTAGTAATGTAAAATGCTTATTTGTTCTTTTGAAACTCTTTCTCGCTTCATTTTACCAATCAATACTCAGTAATACACATCCCACAACTCTGGTGACCTTAATTCCAGCCCAGTAAGCGCAAGGTCAGAGGTTTCTGCTGTAGTTAATGGTGGAAAAAGAAAAAAAAATATAATTAAAAAAAAAAAAAATCTTTAACAGGGGATTGTAATGTACCTTCATTTTTGCTCCAAACATTAACTAGACAGTGACCTAGGTAACTAGTCCTAAAGCTAGATGGTCTCCCTCAAAACAGGGGTTTCTCCTGTTCAGATTGTATCCACACTCAGAAACTAGTATCATACTTAATAACATACTTAACATACTTAATAATTAATAACAACTAAAAGCAAACACATACATGCATCTGATATTACAAATATACTAGCTGGAATATTTTACGTGTTTGCCATAGTAAGGAAAAGTTTAGAATCAGAATCATATAAGTTGGAAAAGACATCTAAGATCATTAAGTCCAACTATTAATCTAGTACTGCCAATTCTACCATTAGACCATGTTCTTAAGCACCAACCACTGCAATACATCTTTTGAATACCTCCAGGGATGGTGACTCAACTATTTCCCTGGTCAAAAAAAAAAAAAAAAAAAAAAAAAATTAATCATAGATAAAAGAGTTGAAATAGTTCTGTAGTTTATCATGTTTTGGAGTCTGTGTCTATCAAATTTCCTCAAATACTTTGTCTGTCTAACCTATTTTTTCTGTATCAGCAGCTATGCTGTTTCCACACCGACCTCAGAAGATTACAAAAGATCTTGGCTTGCTTTCTCACTCTTTGTCTGATGGAAATGACATTTCCAGTGCTAATTTTCACATTCTGGCACTGCGTTTAAGAATTTCTTCCCTTCTGACCAGCAACCTTGTGACTCTCCTTCATCTATGTTTCTCCAACAAGCATCACATTTTCTGTTCTGTCCCTCTTTCTTTGAATATCACTTCTCCAAGTTCTTTTACATCATGCCCTCCTGTCTTCCAATTACATCCAATTTCATCTTTTAACTGTTTTCTTTATATAAGATGCATAAAATAGAGTGTAGAAACAAATTAAAATAAAAGGATGACTAGGAACTACTAATAACCATTAGTGCTTGCTCCTTCTCTCCCTTCTAATGTCCTTGTTCAGGACAGAAAATTCTGTAAAAACTGCTGATCAAAATGCTACTAGCCACATTCACCCATTTCAACATATAAAGTGAGTTTTGACTTTATGTTCTCTTGAAGTCATACTTAGAAAGATTATCAGGTGAGAGGAGGGGATGTTAATATTTGCTCCTGCTTCTCACCACCAGTCACCATGTCAGGGATGCTGCAATATCCAGGAGCATGAGTTTTTCCTAAATTATTGTTCCACGATACATACTCTGACCAAGAAAGTTCACACCATTATGTGGCCTTGAGTCACTTGCCAGTGCTTTGTTCTTGACAAGCGTTTTCTTTTGTGGGGCTCCTTCTCTCCTCTCCTCCAGAAAAGGCTATTTCACCTACAATTAAACAGATATTTTCAGCTTTTTTTTTTTTTTTTTTTTTTCTCCTTCCCTTTCAGTGTCATTTTGGACTCACAAATTATGTGTCCCTGTGCTTAAGAGAACTACAAAGCATACTTCCCCCTCACAGACAGTCAAGTTCACCCCAAACCACAGCTGTCACTGTATGCTTTTTGCAAAAATAAAACAAAAACTACTACCTCCCACACTTTTCTTCTGTAATTGCTGAAAACATTGAATTCTCACACAACAAAGTGAAGACAAAACTTATAACCCTAAAGATCCCAAACTCTTGCCAAGGGCAGGTATGACACCCACTTGATCAGGTTGCCCAGAGCCTCATCCAACCTAATCTTGAACACCTTAAGAAATGGGGTATCCACAGCTTCTCTGGGCAACCTGGTCCAGTGCTTCACCACCCTCTGAGTGAAGAACTTCCTTCTAACATTTAATATAAATCTCCCCTCTTTTAGTTTAAAACCATTCCCCCTCATCCTGTCATTATCCGACTGAGGAAAAAGTCATTCTATCTTTTTTTATAAGCCCCCTTTAAGTACTGAAAAGCTGCAATGAAGGCACCCTGGAGACTTCTTTTCTTCAGTCTGAACATACCCAGCTCTCTCAGCTTTTCTTCTTGATAGGGAAGGTTCTCCAGTCCCTTGATCATCTTTGTGGCCCTCTTCTGGACCCATTCTAACAGAACAACACTCTGGCTGTCTCAGATCACCTCTTTGTCTTGTATGTGTCTTGCTTGACATTGCTTCCAGGAGGATCTGTTCCATGATCTTCCTAGGCACAGAACTGAGGCTCACCAGTCTGTAGTTCCTCAGGTCCTCTTTGCTAACCTTTTTAAGAATGAGAGTGATGTTTGCACCAGGGACTTCTCCTGACTGCCAGTTTTTTTTTTGTTGTTTTTTTTTTTTTTTTTCAGATATGATGGAGAGAGATTTGGCAACTACATCAGACAATTTCTTTAGGACTCAGGGATGTATGTCTCCAGGCCCCATTGACTTGTACGTGTTTGTTTTCATCAGCTGATCTTGAACCTGCTCTTCTCTTACAGTGGGAGGGACTTTGCTCCCCCAGCCCTCATCTATGGGTTCAGAGAAACAAAAGACTTGGGAAGCCTGACAGACTGTGAAGACTGAGTCAAAGAAGTTGTTGACTACCTCGGTCTTCTCCATGTCACTTGTTACCAGTTCACCTTTCTCATCCATCAGTAGAGGTACCCTCTCCATGGCCCTTCTTTTCTGTCCAATGAATCTATAGGATACCTTCTTATTATTCTTTGCATCTCTTGTCAAACTCAGTTCCATATGCCCAGATGACTGTCATAATAACTTGATTATGCTTTTTTAATTATTATTATTTATTTTTTTTTAATGCAGAAAAGGATGCAAGATTTATGAAATCAGAGAAAGGAAATACAACAAGATAGTTTATGATGCAAAGATAAAGTCAGTTTGTGGGTTAGGAATCCTGAATTCTTATCTTTTTTCCAGAAACAGCTCAACACTGTGAATTAAAGAACATCCTGCCAGTGTGCTGCTTCCTCATCCTGAAAAATCCTTTACCCTATTCTTTCAAAGAAGCTATAAGAGAGAAATCCACATGGACTGTGTTGTTGCAGACTGTCTGTCTGTAAGCAAAAGTTGATTTCTAGAGCTAATTCCTTCTGAAAATTCTCACTCCAGACCAAGTCCAACATGAACTGTTATATTTCATATGAGGTCCATATACACATACAGGCAGAGTGAAAATTGAATCAAGAACATCCCTGGTGTTTAGAAAGACTTTAAGCTTACAAAAAACATTTACTAACTGCAAACATTTAAAATCAGTCCTTAGTCCTTAGACCTCAGACAATTTTTGTTAAAAAAAAAAAAAAAGGAAAACATATATGTTTATACATTTAAAAGCAAAGGATGCAACCCCATATTTTAGAGCACAGAACTGACTACAAATGAATAAATAAATAAAGCAAGTACTCACAGAGCACATGCTGACTTTTATTCTTTGCTTTAAGTACACTAGTACTAATCTTAAGAAATAACAGGACTCTGCAAAATTAATGTTTGTTTGTTTGTTTGTTTGTTTTTTATAATAAACTTAGGTAAGTAAACTCAATGCAAGGCAACTGAAGTGCATAAATTAAAATTAACAACAGAAGGAATAAATTACACTCGTGTGTTCTCATATGTCTAACTAATAGGGAGCTGTCTGGCTGCATTAACTTTTACACTTGTTTTAGCTAAATTCAAGATGTTAATGCAAAAGCTAGTACTAAAGAGTATGTACCTGTGGCATTCCCTGGAGGACTCAAAATCTCATAAGAAACAGATGATCACTTTGGTCTGTACATGTGAAACAGAAAGAAAGAAAGAAAGCTGCTCATCACAGTCTTGCAGAACATTTATCAGAAATAGTATTTTGTTTAAATGTTCCTGTGCTTTAAGAGAAAACATATAATCTGATGTGAACTTCAAAGATGAAATGGGGGATGAGTTAGAGAATGACATGACATATACAAGCAGCTTCCTATCACGTCAGAGTGTTTTAGCAGATTATTTTGTTGATTCCTTCATTGTCCTGAAAAGGACAACACTGAATAAAAGGCACGTTACAACCAACAATTAAACATCTTTACTGACAATCTTCCTAGTTTAGTTTTTTACTGATCAAATTTTGTTCAGGGAAAAGTCTCTTGACAAACACCAAGCTGCTAACAGAACACTATGGCCTACCACACATAATAAGTAATTAATTAATTAAGTATTTACATAAAGAAATGTAAATCTAAATCTGTTCAATTGTGTCAGTATCGGGGTTTCAAACACTTTTTCAATTTCCCAAATTCCAAGGTGTTCTGGATAACAATCTGAAATGTTTTGCCGAATTAATTTTATAAAATAATGAACATCTGTTTTTTTCCACAGAACCTATTCAACAACAACAACAAAAAAAAAGTTAAAATAATGAGATATTTTAGAAAGTCTCCATTTATGTTCTTTTTCCTTTTTAAACAGCAATTCTAACCTAGGATACTAATAAATCTGCAAGACATATATCATTCATGAAAATATTCTCTTGAAGCAAGAATTTGTTTCATTTTATACATTTTAAGATATGTTTAATCAAAAAAAACTATCAAGAATTTTTAAACGAAATCCTCATAAGGGAATTTTCAACCAGACTCTATTTTCATCTTTTCTTTTTGTGGAAAGAAGATAGAATGGATATAAATGTATATGTACATATGTATCTATCTATCTATCTAACTGCTTACCTTGTCTGCATGTATCTGTCTGTGTGTGTATATACATTATCCTGAGCATATATATTTATGTTGTTTTCCCTTCCCAGTATAGCTTTCTCTGACAAACAACTGTAAAATTTTGACTGCTCTTTATTTTAAAATGTCATTCTTCAAGCTTCTTTTATCTGAGGTACAAACTGCCATGCTTTCCCAAAGCCTATACAAAATATTAATATTAGGATATTGTATAATAAACTAATGAACAAAAACACATTTCCTGTCTTAACCAAAACTTCTTGAGGTTGACATAAAAAAATGTACTGTAACTTCTAAACTTATATAAGTGTGAGCACTGATGCTTTTTGCAACTTGACTTGTTTTTGAAGGATTCTGTTCAACTTCATTCTAAAAGAAAAAATAAGAAAAAAAATCTTGTGTCAAGTAGCACTAAGGTACAGATCATTTAAAAAAAAATGGATCTATACATCATAGTACAGGGTGATACAGAAAAAAAAAAAAAAAAAAAAAAAACAGATATTAGTTTAGACATCTTAAATGGCAGACATGTCATTACAATAATACTGAATGGTGATGCATGTCATTAAAAGAAGCTGTTGCATGACATGTCTTTCAATTATTTGGATGCACAGAATATAATTCAGGAATTTCCTTTAAATATTGTAAAACTAATGGCATGCCAATCAAATTCAATAAAATGTCACAGAAATGTCACAAGAAAAAAAAAAAAAAAAAAAAAAAAAACCACAACTGCATTCGGTTTACCATGTCCCCTCCCTCTGCTACAGGAGGATCATCTATTACAAGAAACATAGAAACAAAGCAAGCTGGCACTTCCATCCTGCTCACATCTCCACATTTGTCTAAATGTGGAAGATGCAAAAACCTTATTCCAACTGTTTATAGAGAAGCAAATATCATCCTTTAAGCTGCACTTCCAGCTTAGAGCTCACACACTCCCAGATTGATTGGACTAACACAAAATTAGTCCAAAAGAACAACATGAAGAGCACAGGCCTCCAAAATCAAATATACAATGGGACCAAAACAGGTATCAATGGCTTAATACTGAAAATATGTGAAATGAGGTAAATAATGAATGGAAATATTATATAAATATTTAAATTTATAATAATACTGGAACCTACACAGGGTATTTCAAAAGGCTTTCTGTCCAGCTGGGGTGAATGGTTCGTGGCTAGACTTCAAAACATTATATTTCCAATGGTCATTAATTGTTCTTAAACACCTTCAATATAAAAATATTTTTAACTGGAATATTCTGCTCACAATGATATAAATTCAGTTAAGCACAACCAGTGAGAAAACCAGAATGATATAAGTAAAATAAATGCATGCACGAGTCATTCTGAAGCTTGGAAAGAAGGTAGGAAGGAAGGTAGGAAGGAAGGAAGGAAGGAAGGTAGGAAGGAAGGAGGAAGGAAGGAAGGAAGGAAGGAAGGAAGGAAGGAAGGAAGGAAGGAAGGAAGGAAAGAGAGGAAGGAAAGAGAAGAAAGAAAGAGAGAAAGAGAGAGAGAAAGAGAGAAAGAGAGAAGAGAGAAAGAGAGAAAGAGAGAAAGAGAGAAAGAGAGAAAGAGAGAAAGAGAGAAAGAGAAAAGAAGAAAGAAGAAAGAAGAAAGAAAGAAAGAAAGAAAGAAAGAAAGAAAGAAAGAAAGAAAGAAAGAAAGAAAGAAAGAAAGAAAGAAAGAAAGAGAGAAAGAAAGAAAGAGAGAAAGAGAGAAAGAGAGAAAGAGGAAAGAGAGAAAGAGAGAAAGAGAGAAAGAAAGAAAGAAAGAAAGAAAGAAAGAAAGAAAGAAAGAGAGAGAGAGAGAGAGAAAGAAAGAAGGAAAGAGAGAGAGAGAAGAAAGAAAGAGAAAGAGAGAAAGAGAGAAAGAGAGAAAGAGAGAAGAGAGAAGAGAGAAAGAGAGAAAGAAGAAGAAAGAAAGAAAGAAAGAAAGAAAGAAAGAAAGAAAGAAAGAAAGAAAGAAAGAAAGAAAGAAAGAAAGAAAGAAAGAAAGAGAGAAAGAAAGAGAGAAAGAAAGAGAGAAAGAAAGAGAGAAAGAAAGAGAGAAAGAAAGAAAGAAAGAAAGAAAGAAAGAAAGAAAGAAAGAAAGAAAGAAAGAAAGAAAGAAAGAAAGAAAGAAAGAAAGAAAGAAGAAAGATTTAATATGCATTTAGCACTTCATTTAAGCAAAAAAAAATAAAAGTATGTCAGGGTGGGAACACTGAAGATTCAATGGAAGGATTTTTTCTGCAGGAGTTCATGTGATATTTTCAAGCAACCTATGCAGACAATATGCAGACAGTGTGTACGTACAGAAGGAACCCAGGTCTTCTTAGCCTGGATACACCATGGCAGCAAGACAGGACACTGCAGCTGGATCAAGCCAGGACGCCCTTTATGGTGCCCTGCTGCACTGCACAGTCTAGCCTGATGGTCACAGTTCCCACTGACCTGTGTCTGTCTGCCAGATTGCAGAGGGGATACAACCTGCAGACCTTATGACCTACAGCATAGTAACATCCCCAGACCACAGAAAGGCTTCATGAAGCTTATCACATATTTAGTCCTCCTTAAAGGACTCAAAGCCTCTTCCAAAGAGAGCTCAAAGCCCCATGTTAGTAGGCTTGGGATCAGTCAGTTTTGGGAGAATTAGATAGACTTAAACTGAGGCCTGTCTAAAGGTCCTGATGTGTTGTGTTGATGAACACGACAATGAAATGAACAAGCGTTTAAGATTTGAAGAACACAAAAATGGAAAACTACACCTTCACTGTTCCTTGTTTGTTTGTTTATTATTTGTTTCATGGTTTTTGTTTGTTTGTTAGATTGTTTTTTAGTGTCAAGGTGAACGGTTTTCCCAACAGCCAGGTTCCTAATTCTGATAAACTATTTTCACTTGTGGAGGTACAAGTGTGTTAAATGACTGCATTTTCATCAGAATGAGATGAGTTTTTTCTTAGAAAGTACTCTTCCTTTGAAAGGTTTATAATTTTCTTAGGAGGAATGAGACTATACAACAGAAATGTTACAGGATAAGCCATCTTTTGACAACTTACACAGTAAGGATGTTGTTCGTTACACCACATGTACAGCCCTTCTCTACTACAAATGTAACACAAATATATAACTTTTTCAAATTAAATTTCATCATATTTTAATTAATATTCATGTTCAATATCAGATACTTTGACTGATAAGCAAAATCTTTCCACATTTATAGAACAGATGTGAAAGAGGGAAAGATGTAAACAGGTTTTCCTTTGTTGGTTGAGTTGGTTTTTCGGTAAGCTACCGAAAAATACTTGACATAAATTTGTATATTCCTTATACTTCCTCAAGAGTCTTAACAATACCACATGGCTTTAATGTATCCTGAAGACCGGTCTTATAGCAAATGGGTTGAAATAGCAGCAGCAAAATACTTATTGCTTACTCTGACAACCCAGTAGAAACTCTGTACCTCCATGGCCACGCACCCATATTTGATACAGCTATTTATTGCAAATCCTGTCTTCTTGTGTATGAAGAATGAATAATAATAATAATAATGATGATGATGATGATGATGATGATGATAATAATAATAATAATAAATAATAATAAATACATTTTCCTGTTCTATGTAGAGGAAGCTTGCCCATCATAAGTAATACATTTTTTAACATACATATATACTTGTTAAATATCAGCAATAATCATGATTACACTAAGGATTATACTGTTGGTAAAATTGCATTCCAACATTTAATTGGCTATTGTATAACCAATTGCATGACTTATTTACATACTATTATACTATTACATACATGTATACACATATATACTATTATACTATGATATTATATTATTACTACTAATAATAATAGTAATAAACTATTAAGATGATCATTCAGAGCCATGTCAGGAAAAAAAAAAAAAAAAAAAGTATAAAAAAAGAATTGCCTGTGACCCAGAAAACTACCTTGTTGGCCTCTGTCACAGTTACACTTAGCTTGCATCAGGGAAGAATTCTGTACCATGGCTTTACAAAATCAAAATTATTAAGCTATTTTTAATTTTTTATTTATTGAACATGATTGCTGTTGTAGATCTAGATGATCTAGAAAAGCAAGAGACTAAGAGACTGGAAATGAGAGAATCCTGCCTGGTGTTTGTTGTTGTTGTTGCTTGTTTGTTTGTTTGTTTGTCTTTAGAGTACTGTGAAGGTAACTCATTTGTCCAGAAAGGATCATCTTCGCTCTCTGATTAAATGCAATCACAGTCTTTCAGCTGGCAATTTGGTCTAATTTAGAAGCTATCATACCAAATGATCACTGCTACTAGCTACCAATATTATACAGGTTCAAAGTGAAGGTCAAAAGGTGTAGCTTGAAAGCCAAGACAGGTCATAGTTCTACTGTCTACACATGAAAAGAGCCCTTTCCTTTAACCTAAATAGTCCCTATGACAAATGCCTGAGGTGGATGGTTTACTCACCCCTCACATACATAAGATTAGCAAATATTCCAGGGAGTGACATGGTATTATCAGCCTTTATATTTGGAGAGTCTTGGATTATACTGCTTATGGAACCTAACTATATTCTTTGTTGTAGCTATGTACAGTATTTCCTTCTACGTCAAGATTTAGTAAAGAGTGTAAGAGAAGTGGTGCACATACTGGGAAGAAAAGTATTTGTGTTATCAAGTCTATTACAGGCAAGAAAATAGAATCACTGAAGTGATGACCAGAGTCAGGCTTAAAATGTGAAGAATTAGCCCCCAGAACACAAAACAACAGGGTCAAGACAGATGCCCCAAAGTTCATCCATTCAGACCTCTTATTCTTTGTTGATGGACTAATTTGGTGTCACAACAGATACAGGCAGGTTCCACACTTCAGTAAGTCAGCTGTTTTCATTCTTTTGTGGTCCATAACACAAAGCAAAAATGGAGGGGGGGGGGAGGAGGGTTGGAGAAGGGGGAGAGAAAATTCAGGAGAACTTTTCTTCATTTTGTCATCAGCTGTAGCTCCCTTAATTATGAAAGCAGGAGTAATGTGATATGATAGAAAAATGGCCCTGTCTTTCATGCAAAAGACCCTTCACATATCCCCCACAATCTCAGAGTGCAGTACCTTGACAACTCTACCTCCTATGCTATGCACTTTTCACCAACTTCTTCATATACTTCCTGTGGAGAGGTCCAAGTACTCTCTTAATCTCAGCTCAGACTTCTGATGGTGTGAGTGGATGAAGAAAGAAACTCAACACAGTTTCTTAACGTCATAATTCTGCTTCTGTCAATGATGGGAACATTAGTTGACATTTCTATGTGAAATAATGGTTGCCATTAGCACCACTATGCAGGCAGCAGTAGGGAGGATATATTTTCAGCTTGGGTTTCCCTATTGCTTATATGCGGTGCTGTCTCTTTTTTCAAAAGGTCCTCACTTTAAGTAACAGGTCATCCAAGAATGGCAGAGGAGACAGGGAGAGGCACATACAAACATGTTGTCTAACTATAACAATAAAAGAGGCCTAGACACAAAGGCCATTTCTAAGCAACCATAG
The DNA here is from genome assembly GCF_965140915.1 of Aythya marila. Taxonomy (NCBI): domain Eukaryota; kingdom Metazoa; phylum Chordata; class Aves; order Anseriformes; family Anatidae; genus Aythya; species Aythya marila. The sequence continues at coordinate 63,821,070 of NC_139080.1, read as the reverse complement.
TTCATGCCATTTGGATATGCTAGTTCACAGAAAAGGTGTTCTGTACTTATAAAGACTGGCCATAGTAAGCTTGGAGACGATGCACAAAACCACATTCTATTATTCACACATAACAAACAGCTTTAACACCCACCTCTGTTTCAAATCTCTTTGCAACCATAACAATGGCACTGTTGTGGCACATCCATAATTTTTAGTGCATTTGGAGATTCTTAGATGAAAGGTCCTATATATAAAGGAAAACTATTATTATCTGTATAGCAGAGAGATCTCTGCTCTACTGTAATATGCTGTGCTCCTCAGGGGGCTCAGGCATGTGAGCAGCTAAGTACTCTCCATTTCCATTACATCTTCTTGGAGCTGAGAGCACTCAGCACCTAGGAGGATCAAGCACAGAAGTGAGTTTGAGCTTCAAAACCACTACCTTCGCATATGCAAAACCTCCTTCAGGGCTTTTAATGTGTGCTTTAGGCTGTGGAAAAAAAAATAGTGGCAGAGAGAGGAAGTGTAATAGAAGCATTAAGGATAAAGCAAAATACAACACAAACTGTAAAGATGTAAATTAGCTAAACCATTAAAATGGTTATTGCTATTTGAAGACTAGATTACTGAAATTACTGTCCTCCCATCAGATGACTAAATAATGCACCGCATAAAGCAAGAGACATTGTATCTGCCATAAAACTCACATAACATCATCCAAGAAATACACATTTATTAAATGATACATAAACTGAAATAATAATTACACAAGCATTAAATGTAAAAAACAAGGGAAAAATCAAAATGTGTGTGTGCAAAGACTGAAAAATTTGCTTTGTTTTACCCAGCACACACACACAAAGCAGTAAATTTCTCACTAAGAGTTTTTGTGCCTTTTTACTCCCCTCCCCCACTGGGAACAACACAATTTCAAATCCTAGTATTTCCACCTCTAATTGCTAGAAGGGTTCATTATCAGCTGTCTAAAGTGCAATACATCAACCTTGCAAAGCTGATATACAAAAGACTTTCACACATCTGATGGGCTGCTGTGCTAAATACATCTTAATTTGTGCTGCATCTGCTGTTTTCTAATTTGTTTGTCATGCTGTGAATGCTACAGACTTTGCTACAGCAGCTCCCTGATTTTTTATTTTTAAAAACACAGCAGCTACCCAGAAAGGAAATGGCTGAGTGCCACCATTGTTCCTCTGATCCATGGAATGACATCAGTTCTCTTATATCAAGCATTAAGTACTTGATGATGTACATTTAATATTTTACATGCACATGATAAAGTATATCTCAATATACAAACTACATGTATGCATGTACTATTTATATCTTCTATGTTAAAGTATGCTAGATCATAAATCTATTTGATCCAGTTTCCTTGCATTTAAATGGGTGCTTAATTTAAGCTGTTCCATTTTTTGTGTGCCCTCAATTTTTACAGGCATACAGGCAATCCTGTTTTTTTTTTTTTTTTTACAAAATCCTGTAACAGGAGTGTTGCCAAACCCCTAATTCTCAATGATCTTTACAGCAACTAAAAGCTGGTGGCTTTCTTTTTCACTTATCAAAGAATATTTGTGAACCCACATACAGTCCTTAATGAAATGAGTTCAGCGTTCTCTGTTTAGTCCCTGCTGAGCTGAAAAGCAAATGATAGAACAACATGTGTAATTCAGCATGATTCAAAACAGATCAAAGTCTCTGTACAGAAGAAGCCTCAGCTTGAGCTGGCAAAGAAATTAAATTTCTACACTTTTCTTCTTAAAGTGAAGAGCTTTCCCAGGTACAGAGAGCACTAACACTATGGACAATGCAATGAATTCATTGTGAAGAAGCCTGTGCTGTCATTCACATTCATGATGACAGGAATCCCATACACAATCCTTCTCCCAGATTAAGCAAGAAATATCCAGGTGGTATCTTGTGTTTGCCCTCCTGTAGCATTATGGGTTTTGAGGGTAGGAAGGTAGCCAACGGGCACAATGCACACAGCTTCCAAACAATCATGATCTCTTAGAGCCCCTTCTTTTTGGAAGGCCAACCCACACACAGTAACAATCACCACCAAAATAATCTTTCAAAGATATTTAGAAACTCTTGTCCCTGTAAATCAGAATCCCACTATTGCCAAATACCCTTGTGGTGCACATAAAATAAAATGTTGTAACCTAAGTCATTATAGTTGTTAAAAATAATGTCCCTTGTCTTTTTATGTTTAGCTGCCAGTCTTCCCAGATAGACAAGAAAACGTGTCTTGTGCACAGTAGGTGAGGTATAATAAAGAGGAAATCTCTCTTTGTTTAGACAGAACCCAGGATTTAGAAGAGCACCTGGAACACAGATTTGCTTCTCCTGTTTCTGCAGCATTGCTCTCAAAGCTCCAGACATTGAGGGCTATTTACATAATGCCAATCCAGCATCACATCCTCACAAGAACATGAAGCAGCTATTATGGAGCCAGGTTTTATGAGTGGGGAAGTCATAGACAAATCAGCACTACCATAAAGGAGTATGTTTAATCAATAAGGCATATTGTTAAACTACTGTGGAAGAATAAAACCTCATAGAGTAACAACATTTGTAAAGGTTAATCAATTCAGCTAATTGTAAATGCTCTCAGTTGTCAGTCCCTAGACAGTTCCTTCTCTTTGTAGCTAGAAATTCAGTGTGGGTTGCAGCAAGTTTAAGTGGGAAGGGAAGGGAAAGGAAGGGAAGGGAAGGGAAGGGAAGGGAAGGGAAGGGAAGGGAAGGGAAGGGAAGGGAAGGGAAGGGAAGGGAAGGGAAGGGAAGGGAAGGGAAGGGAAGGGAAGGGAAGGGAAGGGAAGGGAAGGGAAGGGAAGGGAAGGGAAGGGAAGGGAAGGGAAGGGAAGGGAAGGGAAGGGAAGGGAAGGGAAGGGAAGGGAAGGGAAGGGAAGGGAAGGGAAGGGAAGGGAAGGGAAGGGAAGGGAAGGGAACAGTCATATTTCTCATTACTCTCCTTGTTCTCTGCCTGTGTCTGTACTATCAATATATTTACCACAGGGAGATAATCTTCTCTTACTTCTGACACTGTCTTGCCTCTTACATTACACACAAAACAAAGCAAGAGGTATATTTTTCATGGTCCAGACAGATGAAAAGGAAATCAAGGCATTGATCATCTTGTTCAGTTCTTTAAAGGCCATATATATGACTAATCAGTGAGGTAGTTATTGCAGTGCTGTTTATTCCACAGTCATAAGAAAAACAAAACAAAACAAAACAAATGGGTTTCCTGTAAAAAATATATAAAAAAGGGGGGAGGGGAAGGCAACAATCAACATGTTTCTGTGTGTCTGAGAACTAAAGACAAGCCTCACAACAATGAGGAGAGAGATCCTGATTTCAGAATTTGTCTCTAGCCTAATTTAAATTCAGCCTGTGAAGGTAGGTTGATGGTCTCTTGACACTCTTGAGATGCATAGATGCTCATTATTTCTGAAAAAATAATTCAGAGTTTTCTAAGGTGATGGCTGTTCCCTTTCTACTAGTATATGCTCGTTCCACTTTAGTATCATGAATTTGAAATACAAAGTGCTGTCCTTATGGCATCTACTTCAGTGTCTTTCAAAGAACACAAAAGTTATCACATGAGCTTGAAAGCACTGTTTGATTTTGTCTCTTGTGTACTTCTAGTGTTTCCAACAACTGAAGGTCATTAGCATCTTTTAATTGTACTTTTGTAAAGCCAGCCACAGGTCAGAGACTTCAGGTCTTCACAGAATCAATCCATATTGATTAAAGGTCAAAGCAAGTACTGAAAATACAGCGTGCACTCCCACCAAACAAAGCGCCATCTTTCCTGTAGCAAAAAGAAAAAGGGAACAGAGGGAGAAATAGCGGATTGTCTCATTCTTTTCTGCCTTCTGAGTTCCAGCTGCCAATACATTCCTTGTCCTTTCTGTGTCCCCAGCTCCTGGCTCATTGCAACCAGCTGAGCCCACCTTTTGCTTGGATACTCCTCAAGAAGAAAGACCTGGATAGACCTGGATGCTTTTTTTCTTGTGGGTATTTCAAAATCTCAACGCAGGGCTGCACTTGTCAAAAGTCTGCCTGGACCAGGCTCTGAGGATCGGTAACAAGGATATATCCAGGAAAAATACGTATTCAAACAAGGTAATTCAGCTAAGGCTATCACTGCAGTGCCACAGAAGTACTTCTACTTAAATAAGAATTTCATACAAAACTAACAGTTATATGATTAGTTTGGTTGCTTACAATTGGATGGTGTAATATTTTGTTTTCTTGCTCTTTTGTAACATATAGGAAGGTCTGTTCCTATTAGGTATATCTTTAATATGTCAAAATTTATGGCAAATGTTTAAAAACAAAAGGTGTTACACCAATAGAGGAAACATCTGAAGTATGTATTTCATTACCACAATAGTAAATACATTTTTAATATGCTGAGTTCAATGAATTTCCTCCCAATTTCTAGCAGAAAAGTGTGATATAATGATTAATTTAAGTTTACCAAAGCTAAGAAATGCAGATAGGGAAAATATGTTTTATTAGAAAGAAATGCTCTCCTTCTTAGAACTGTTGTTTTATAAAGAAGTTAAAACACCATTTATATATTTAACAAAAATAATCACAACTTAAGAATGCTACACAGCTTTACAGCACAAAAAACATCAAGGAAGACACATGTATCTGCATATCAGCTCAGTATTAGTGTAGATGTTGAGTAGCCTAGGAGATCTTGTGTCTGTCAACTCTGCTTTTCCTAAACCATATGGATTTCTTTTCTCTGTCACTGTCATCTTGTCATAACCTTAAGAGTGGTACTACCATAACTTGAAGGAGGGGCCCCTAGCCACATTTAGGTGGCTGCTGTAAGGTTAGGAGTCCTATTAACCCATCTCTCACACTGCAAATTAGAAGGAGGAACTTATTACCCTGTAAGGTTCGAGGGAGGGTGTTTCTTCTTCACTGCATCCTCATATCTCTACCACTGCCATATCACTACCTACTATACATTCTCCTCTCCCTTGCTTTTTTTTTTTTTTTTTAAACAGCTTAATTTTCTTTCCAGATGGTAAATTTTTACATCAGTTTAATAATCTCTTGAAGGTATACTGGAGTATTGCTCAACTCACTTCTAAATTAAACTACTTATTAAAAAACTTTGAAGCACTTTAACAATTTTAAATCACTCTGCACATAGTAATTTAAAATTATTGGAGCAGTTTTATAAGTACTTGAATTTGGAGGTGATCAGAGACCTGAAAATGTGCAATATAGAGTAATTTAAAATTATTAGAGTACTTCACATTTTTTATAAGCTCTTCAGTTTGGAAGTGATCGGGTTCTGACTTGTGAGCTTGCGCAACGTAATGTGAGTGCTCGTCATTCTTGGAGAGATACAGCCTATTAAATCAAACCACTTTAATAATTGTAAATTGCCATATATAAAGCATGCTCAGAAAACTAACTTCACTTCTTAAATTAAAAATATTTTTCACTCCAAATCTATAAAATGTCTCTTAAGTGACACAACAGCAATTTACCCTTTTGAAGAAGGTTGTCTGATGTTTCCCAAGGATAAAAACAAACTAAAAAATCTATTAAGAAATACTTAAGGAAGTTGCATAAGAAAATTTTATATAAGCCTATATTATCACTTTTCAACAATATTCAAAATCAGACTTTCCAAGGTAAGTACATATTGTTCTACACATTGTGACTACATGAGGAAGATTTATATCAGCCACAATATACAAAATCAAGAGTCGTATGGGAAGAGTGTTGCATATTTCCATGTTGTTCCTACTAGTGACTACATGCAATTTCACTAGAGAACTTTACTTCTCCTAGTCTTTTAATTGAAAAAAAGTAGATTTTTACTTATGTAGAATAGCATTTCCTGGTCTCCTGTATCAATAACGGAAACATCCTGTTTGGAGAACAAAAGCTCAACAAGACTACTTACTACTTCAGACTACTTATAAGAGAGGATCACTGTGTAGACATTGATGCATATTGGTAACACAGACATAACAATATACTCTATACAAAAAAAAAGGGTTTGGGGTACTTTGGAGAAGGCAATAATTATGTTTTTGTTTGTTTGTTGATTTTGTTTTGTTTTGTTTTACCAGTGGGGTAAAACTTCAAACAATAGACATAACTACAGCAGAGAAAATGACAGAGAACCTGGGCTTGCTAACACAACTGGAAACAATGAAAAGCTAGCATTATTTGTGAAAGAGCTGAGCTGCTGTTACTTCAAACTGCTGCAAGCCATAAAGTCAATCTATCAAGAAAAAAAAAAAAAAAGCAAATAGAAGCACATTGGAGCAAGTAATGCCAAGTGGCTTTCCATAAAATAAAACATCCCTAAGAGTTCAGCAGAAGGGCAACAACAGCAAGACTACAGTGTTCTCTGGTAGATGAAAGAATTAGACTTTAAAGTCTAATCTAAGTGTGCACATATTTGTGTTAACTTTGTGACTTAATATCTTGTTTATGAGAACAACCAATGCCAGAATTTTATTTTTACAATTTTAATATGGAGAGGAACATGATATTAGGCAGGCAGATGAAATTAAGTACTAATCTTGATTAGTACTTAATTAATAACTTGATTAATTGTCATATATCTGTAATAAATGCTGTATCTATGGCAATTCTCAGTGATTCGGTATTTGTAAAAGTTGACATGATTATTTAACATTTTAGTATCAGGGCTAGAAAACACAAAAATCACTTGCAATCTTTTAAAAAATCTCTTTTAATTATTAAATAATTAGAAAACACAAAGGGATAAACTAATCTGCTGGCCAAATTTTGTCTCTCAGAGAAGGCTATTCAGCTAGAAAGGGTGAATTTAACACAGCTGTCAATTTGTTTCCTAGCTCCCTGAAACAGGAGCTGCCTGACAGTTGAACTTGTCCCAAAGCTGTCAGTGAGTATAACTCCACAGTAAACACCTAAAGAAAAGTGTTATACACAATACTAGGGAATAAGTTGTCTGTCTGGGAAATTTCTTTCTTTAGTATATTCCCACTATAGTTATTTCATGCCCCAGATTTTGGGAAATTATCTCCATTCCTATGAAAATCCTCATGCTACCATACATGTATTTGTATAGTACATTCCTCTAACCGTCCTGCAGAGCCTTTGGTTTTCTTGATTTCAGGTACTAAAGAATTTTGCACATTGATGCACTATAATGCACTAAAGCTTTATATAAAGGTGTTTCTATTTATAAGCTTAAAATTCCAGTCTTGTTCACAATCATTGAAACAGCAGCTATTCATTTTACACAGGGTCAAGTTCCTTAATATTTCTCTTCTATTAAAAATGTCAATCCTATTTTTAACTTCATTTCTTCTATACTTCAAGTCTAGACTAAATGATGTTTTCTTCTTTTGGTCCTACAGACACAACTTCAAGAAGCACTTCAGAAAAATCTTTGGCATGGTTTGTATTTTTGTAAACCCATTTTTTTGGACTTTCTTTTTATTTTGCACATCTTTAATAACAAAACACACAAGTCTCCACCAAAAGACATAATTTTATTTTGAGGATTCATGTGTTGTTAATCCAATAAGTATATCACTATTCATTTCTTTCAGACACTACATTAGCAGCAACCAGCTTCTATAAGCATATAGACTGAACTAACTATATCTTTTGCAATACACGAGCCTATTACCCAACATTATATTGTAACTCCTGGAGTCACCTATGGAAAACACACTTCTTCGGTATCATTCAGAAATAAGTCCCAACTACTGTAGATTGCTCATCTGTTCTATTTTTTAAGCATGTACCACATATTAATCCTTTTCTCAGTAAATCAGAGATTTTCTTCTCCTCTCCTCTCCTCTCCTCTCCTCTCCTCTCCTCTCCTCTCCTCTCCTCTCCTCTCCTCTCCTCTCCTCTCCTCTCCTCTCCTCTCCTCTCCTCTCCTCTCCTCTCCTCTCCTCTCCTCTCCTCTCCTCTCCTCTCCTCTCCTCTCCTCTCCTCTCCTCTCCTCTCCTCTCCTCTCCTCTCCTCTCCTCTCCTCTCCTCTCCTCTCCTCTCCTCTCCTCTCCTCTCCTCTCCTCTCCTCTCCTCTCCTCTCCTCTCCTCTCCTCTCCTCTCCTCTCCTCTCCTCTCCTCTCCTCTCCTCTCCTCTCCTCATTTCTACACAATCATTGCCATCTCATTTTGGATTTATGCATTCAATGTATACACATACACATAAACCGTTTGAATATCAACATGCCAAATACTAAACTAGATGTAATCTAGCTCTGGTCTTCAAGCTAAAATTAAACAGACGATTTTACTCTCATTGAGTTTATGTTTTGCCAGTTTATGCTCTGCTGTTCAGCTCAAAACTAAGGCTATTCTAGTTTCTTTAACACATTTTATTGACTGCAGTTGACTAAAAATTCTTCCCTTCATCAGCAAACAAAGCTAAGTTCCCTTGTGGTTATGCATAATGTTGTCAGTGGTTTCTCTCAGCTGTTTTATTTTACAAGATCACTTGTCCCTAGTAATACATATATAATTCATGTATGAACTGGAATAGTTCCACAAAAGCCATTTATTCCCAGAGGAAACTGCTCTTTAATTGTTTGTTATGCCCTCTCAGCAGGGAGTCCAACTTACACCATACATGCTTTATTTAAATTACATCCTACCTAGCTATGAAAGCTGCCAGAGCTACTTGATCTTGTTCTGCTGAGGCTGCCAACTACAGAAAGTCCCTCAAGAACAAAGAAGCAGATGAAAAGGCAGTGCTCTTGGTTTAGGCAAGTCCTTTTTGCTGAAGTGGTGTGGTGGTTTTACCGTGCTGGGCAGCTAAACCCCACAACCGCTCTCTCACTCCCCCTCCTTTAGATAAGGAGGGGGAGAAGTAAAGCAAAGAACAACTCACGGGTTGAGATAAGGATAATTTAATTAAAGGGAAATAATTATAATAATTAAATAAAGACTACCATGAACTAAACAATTTAACTAAGGGGAAAATAAAAGGGAAAGGGGAAAAAGGGAGGAAAACAAACAAACAAAATAAATGAAAGCTATATGGAAGTGCAGAGGAAAGAAATTACTCTCTACTTCCCACAAATGAGCGATGATTGACCACGTCCTTGAAGCAAGGCCTCAACGCACGCAGCCGGTGTTCGAGAGGAGGACCGACGTCTTCTCAACGAGAGCCCACCCCTCCTCTCTTCTTCCTGTTTCCACCTTTTATTGCTGAGTGTGACACCACATGGTATGGAATATCCCTTTGATTGGTTTAGGTCAGCTGCCCTAGTGATGTTTCTCTCCTCACTTTTTTGCCCACCCCCTAGGAGGGTTAGAGAAAGGCCCAACGCTGTGCCACTGCTGCTCAGCAGTAGACACAACACTGGTGTGATAACACTGCTGTTCCAGCTACAAGTACAGAGTACGGCACTGTATGGGCTGCTGCCGGGAAAGTTAACATTCCAGCCAGACCCAGTACAAGTGGTACCAGCAACAGCAAAAATACATGCTTCTACAGAAAATGCAATGGTCTGTTTCTACCTATCTTTACATATTTTAGGATAACTTTCTTTCCCTTGATCAGGGGAACTGCACAAACAGCACCAGCCTAAACCACCAGGCTTGAACAACGTCCCAGAAGCATCAGCCTTTCCTCACTCTATGCAATCCATCCCACACAGATTATGCCATGTGGTGAACACTGCGAGGCTGATGTCCTGCAGCCACACACCTCCTAGATGTTCCAGTGATCACTCAGTCCCTCCTGGCCAGCTCCTGCAGGCTCTGTCCCCTCACCGTGTCACTCACAGCGCACCCTGGTGTGTCCAGGGACCAGCCCAAGGTGGGACAAGGCTTAGCACTACTAGTAAGAACTCATCTAGAACTGCAATGCCAAAGCAGACTGAACAAAATTAGCCATTTTACTTGACAGATGTTTACACAAACCGTCTCGTCATTTCTAAGATTTGGGAAATTTTTGCCTGATGTTTGCTTTGATTTCCAAGTTCAAATGAAGCATTCAACAACATACCCATGAAGCAAGGCAGAATTTCACTAGGTTTTGAATCCTCAGCTTCAAAATCACCCTTAGGTTTCTCAAATAGTTTTATTTAAAAATAAATAAATAAATAAAACAAAAAATAAAATAAAATAGAAAAGAAAAGAAAAGAAAAGAAAAGAAAAGAAAAGAAAAGAAAAGAAAAGAAAAGAAAAGAAAAGAAAAGAAAAGAAAAGAAAAGAAAAGAAAAGAAAAGAAGAAAAGAAAAGAAAAGAAAGAAAAAATAAATAAAAACAACAGAAAAACATCCTTTCCTTGTGCTGAGTGCTGAGTTTCAGATCTCTAAGGAAATAAAAAACTAGGCAATCTTCAGGTTGTTTCAGGTTTCATAATAAGTTATAATCAGAAGGATAGGTTTAAATCCAAGAAAAATAATGAGCAAACACATGGGTTCACATTGTGAACCTATATTGCTTATGATGTCAAAGCTTATCATTATGATAAAGATGGCAGAATTTTTATTTCTGGTTTTGTTTCTTTGTTTGTTTTTTGTTGGTTGGTTTGTTTGCTTTTCTTTTTTTTCCCAAATTAGCAAGTATTGCCTATGTTATGGAATTTGAAAACAAATATACATGGAGACTTTGACAAGAGGTGTAAACCCTGAAGATTCTTAACAGTGTTACTGAGCAAGTAAAGCACTCCCCTTCAGAGCCTAAATCAGGTCTTAATGACTATAGGAAACACCACAACGCAGATTTGGAAGTGTAGTTTTATGCTTCATGCAGCAAGGATGTTGTCAGTAAAGATCAGAAATATTTCTCTTTTCAGCATTGGTTGGAGGAACTCCCTGCAGCCACCCAGCAGAATTGCAGAGTCCTATTCAGGAGAAAGCTGGCAAGGGCACCAGGTTTTATGTGGCTGTTACCAACCTGCTCTATTAGTGGCTGCTGCCACCGTCACTGGTCCAAGAGCAGTGTGGGCTCAAAGGTTTTCCTTCACTCCAGCTGGAAAGGCCAACAACAATGACCTGGACAAAAGCCTTGGCAGCAGCTGGTAAAGACCTCAGAACAGGATCTGGACACCCCTGGTTCATCCAGTCAGGGCAACCAATTCAGACAGATGAAAAGCAACCTCTGAGAGTCATAGGAGTGCCTGTATACATCAGGTAACTCTTTCTTACACCCCTTCTAGTTTTATACAAGGATCAGATGCATGTTTTGCATTTATATATCAGTATCTCTTTATTCAGACTAGTAGCAGCTCACAGAGCTCTTTGCAGATTTGCCAAAAATAATTACTCTGGTCACTTAGCAAAGCTGAGCAGCCATCCTCCAGACAGCTATTGCCTAGCAACAATTCACATACTATTCTTCCCATGCTCTGAAGCTTTGCCACAGCACAGATGCCACAGCATAACCAGTCCTCCCAGCTCTGCTTTTGTTTTCACTGGCTTTCTGGCTGCTGGCAGAAACAACCAGTCCAGTGGGCAGAGTTCAGCCCCACCAAGCATGAGGCCCCTATGGGCACTGATGGGAGGATGTTCTTTGTTGTTTAGGTCCAAGTACATGTAAGAAGACATGTAGCACAGCTCAGGAAAATACTAGCTGCCAAGATGAAGTGCCATCTCTGTCTGATACAATATTCCCGCACTCTACCTAGATCAATCTAGATTCAAGATTACCAATGTGTCTGTTCTGAGCACATTGTGTTGTGGAGAGGTTGGGAGAAGGAATAAAATAAAATAAAATAAAATAAAATAAAATAAAATAAAATAAAATAAAATAAAATAAAATAAAATAAAATAAAATAAAATAAAATAAAATAAAATAAAAACAAAAAAAAACCACTAAACTGGACAAAAATATTGTAGCAGGACTGTGCACACTCACCCACAGCCATAGGGTACTTAATTCTATGGAAAGGTTTTTGATTACTGGATGTTTCATTGTTACCATAATGTAATAGAATTATAAACCTTTCTATTTTTCCTTTCATGGAAAATTATTTAGGCAGCAATTTATTTAGGTAGCAATTTAAATTTTGTATAAGGACTGCACTTCTCCTTCCTCCTCTGTGGCAGTTGTCCTGCTCTTTCTTCCTTCCTTCCTTCCTTCCTTCCTTCCTTCCTTCCTTCCTTCCTTCCTTCCTTCCTTCCTTCCTTCCTTCCTTCCCTTCAAAGAAGTATTTTTTACAGTTGCAAGATTGCTAATAGCCTTGGGCAATATTCTGGGAATGTTCTGGCCGTCTAAAAGTTACATCCAGAGCATCCAGAGATTAATTTAGCATGACGCAGCTTTTGGTTTGTGCTGTACCACCCACCTCTCCACACCATGCTGCACTAAGGGAGCCTAAGACCTGACAGCTGTCCTCGCTTTCAGTAGCACCGCAGCTGTTAAGTACCAGCTCTTCCACAGCTGTATCTACGTAAGTGACAATTACCTAAGATGATATACATACCCTATACTCTCCCTATGGCAGATCTGTGCTTTTTCACAGCATAAAACACATATAGGCTGCAGATATATTTACAACTGTTTTATACAACATTTAATAATAGACACATTCCAAAAGTTATTCAGGGTTTTAAAATGTCAGAAAGTCCTAATTCTAAGCATTTTTCCAAGCTAGACAGAAATAACTTTAAAAAAAAAAAAAAAAAAAAAAAAAAAAAAAAACAAACAAAATCAACACACATACACACAAAAACACATAAAGACATAGAGACTGATCCATGCCTTTTGAGATGTGCTAGTGCTCAACACGTACTGTGCAAACACCAAAACACTAAATACCAGAAATCAATATTTGTTTAAAGAACTGCCAGGTGCCAATCTTGGAATATACAACTTTGAGATGAGATTTTAAATTGAGTTGCTTTTGAATAAGTTAAAACTTAAAGCTCCAGTAAAAACTTAAAGCATCCAGTAAATAAAGAAGATAAAGACAAAATAAAGACAAAAAAAAATAGTTACACCCTATACATTAATATTTGCCTACTATGATTAACAGAATATTCTTTGAATAACAGCATGATGCTTTTCAAACCATTAGCTACCATGTTTATACATGTGCAAATTTTTTTGAAATTGTTTCAAATTTTAGGGGAGGTAATATATGGATTTCAGTTTACTTGTTAGTTTATTGTTTGCCACAAAATGCTTCAAAAATGCTTCAGTATAAAATAAATTCTCCCTCCCTAACACTCTTGTTCCTGCCCATTTGGCAGTGATTTTATCTTTTAACACTGCAAAAACTAACACAGTATCTTTGTTCTTGTACCAGCATCCTTGACTATTTCAGCTGGTGTATGAACAGCTTGGGGAATAATGTTCAATAGTTAGCTACTGCTGAAGAACCTGGAAATGAAAAAGACTGCAAATACTTGCTCTTAAACAAGTTCTGTCACTATATGGCTTCTGAAAGGTGGTTGTTTTTTGTTTTGTTTTGTGTGTATGTTTGGTTTGGGTTGCTTTGGTTTCTGGTTGTTTTTTTTTGTTTGTTTGTTTTTTTGATTGTTTGCTTATTTGTTTGTTTGCTTTTTACTCCATCCTCAACAAGAAAATCACAGCTGATTAACTGAAGAGATACTGAAGACTCTTGTTAAACTATAATAATTTTAATGGATACTAATTTCAGGTCCTAAAATCTCACTTTCTCTGTTTCTAAGCTATTTGGTATATGTGCTGAAGACATGTTAATAAATAAATAATAAAAAAAATAAATAATAAATATGAAATAGTAAAAGTGTGAAAGCAAATGTTGATAAGATTATTTATAAGATTTTTTTTCTATGTTTTTCAGTTGAATTATTTATAATATAATTATAATATATAATTATAAAATATAATTATAAAAATAATTTTATAATATATATAAAATAGTATTTTAGATAATAGGCATCAATCTACAGATTTAAAGATACCCTCTTATATGTATTTTGACTGCTTACGTTTTTACAAATGCAAATGCACGTTATAATGCATTCATTATCCTAGTTGTTAGTAACACTGGGCTTGATCCAGCACCACTTAAACATACGGGAGCTTTATCGCTGATCCCAATAGAAGCAGAAGCGTATTAATACCAAACAATTGAGCCAATGTCCAGGCAGGAGGTCTGAAACACATTTTGAATATAATGTCAAATAGAAAGAAAATATATATATATATATTCAGAATAAAAAATGAAGAGAAAAACTGAGGACAAAGCAAGGTAATGGGGTAAGCAAGGAATGAGTATTGGCAGAGGCCATTCATGTTTTCTAAGGTTCTACTTTATGGGACAATCTGATGTACATGTATGTGGCTCTTGGATGCCTGCTGGCAAAAGCAAGCAAAACACAGATTATGCAATACTTCAGAAAAACTTTTTTTCTAGCACAAGAAAGATACATGAAAGAAAATACAGAGGTGTTCCATTTCTCTTCTTCATTTCCCTCTCTAATTTCAAATACTCTCTGAGCTGAAGTCAAAAACCTTTAAGGAATTCAGCATATTTTCTCTTCCACTAGTATAGTTTACCCTGCAGTACTTCTCTGCAAAAGTCTCTTATCTCTTTTGCTGCCTGTTGTTTGCTGAGATGTCATACTCTGTTTCATTTTTTCCTGTATTTCCAGGCTGGAAGAGTCTCTTTCACAAATAAACTTCAAAATCATTGAATCATCAGTAAATTTCATCTTTACCAAGAGATCAAAGTCTCCATTTGACTGATTTCCTATTGTGTTATCATTTACAGAGTTCAAACCTTGAGAAAAATAAAATAAAATTAAAATAAAATAAAATAAAATAAAATAAAATAAAATAAAATAAAATAAAATAAAATAAAATAAAATAAAATAAAATAAAATAAAATAAAATAAAATAAAATAAAATAAAATAATAAATAAAATAAAATTTGGATCTGGTGCTACGTAACAGTGGAAATGTACCTGAGAATTTTCAGTGTAACCAAAGCCTACTGGAGCTGAACATATCTATACTGATACTCAGCAAATTGTATAGCGGCTTGTTCTTGCTCTTTTTTCCATTTGCATACTGTACATGAACAGCTGCTGATTTTGATTTTTAGAAATTATAACACAAACAGTTTACAGCTTATTGTATTAAGTAAACTTTTGAGCATCAGAATTGCTTTTAACAGCAATCTTGTCACAAAGTGAATGAGAAGCAGCAGTGAAGAGAGAAAAAGAGCATGCCAAAAACAAGAGGCTTGGGCCATATGGTGGCATGAAGAGATATCTCTGACGTGAATGCTGCCAGCATAGCTGCTTTCTAACTGCTTGGTATTTCTGCAAACCACCTCACACTTCTGAAACTCTCCCAGGCTTTGCTGAGAAGAGACACAAGATACTATTCTTCAATAAAGGAGACATCACGGAGCTCCATCTTTTCCAAAATGCCTGGAAAGCCTGGTGATAAATAGAAAGCAGACCAAGGGTACTTTCACATCTATGAAACAGCCAATGCTGATGGAAGGCACAGAAGCCTGCATAGGTTCTCTAAAATCAATGGGATAGGAGGAAAGGGGACTATATGAGTCAGGGGTAAGTGATTACAGCAGGAATGTGAAAACAGGGAATAATTATGACTGTGGTAAGGTCTTCCTGCAAGAAAGTCAGTGTTTTTGTCATGCTTAGACTGGGCACTTAAATCCTTGCTCATTTGGCATCCATACTGTAATTAAAAGTTATGACCAAGCTGTGAACAGCCATAATGCTATACCAACAAATGGATATGGCTCAGAGACTGAGAAATTGTATATGGAAAAGAACTGAGTAGAAGAGCTCCAAATAGAAATGTCCAGACAAGTATCCATTCCCATCTGATTTCCTGTGGGTAAAGAAACCTGTCACTGCTAATCCAGGACTTGGAAACACTAACTCAGAAACATAAAATAGTGTCCACAGCTGCAAGGCTCTTTTTATTCTTGGTGAGCTGAGCAGACGGGTATGGGAAACACCTCCCACACTAATTTTATGTCTGAGTGCTAGTATCCCACAAAACTGAACAATACAATGTTATGTGCCCCAGATGGCTTTTGGTTTAATTACTTGGCAGAGAACTGTACAAATTCTGTGTTATTATGTGTTCATGATGGACACAACATTTTGCTTGAATTTTGACAACTGATTAAATGCCAAAAGATCAAAAGTTCATTTTCCAAAGTATTATATTTACTTTAAAAAATAAATAAATAAAATAACCAGGTGCTTGCTATATAGTACTAACTCCCGCAGAGCCTGTAAATGCTCACATATATCCCTGCTTACATATTTGCTACCGTGTGCATTACTTATCATAATGCTAATTATGTCATTATTTAATATCTACATTAAAGCACTATTGCTAAGACTGGCTTCCTATTGCTAAGTGCTGTACAAATGAACTGGAATGACCTATATTCCCTTTGGGAATGGAGCAAAGAAAGGGGAGCTGGGAGATACAGTTTCTACTGAAGCTACAAGATTTAGTAGCTCAGAACCTTTGTATAATTAGATACAACATGGCTGATAGTTATTCAATAGTAACTCATAAACATCTTGGAATAAAATCAAGAAAAAATGCCAGGGCCTTTCAAGAACATTTTATGTCCTTAGAAATACGTATTTGTAGCCCAACAGTTGGAAATTATTCCAGAGCACAAATGCTCTTATTTTCAGTATTGTTGGTATACACCTACATACACCAGCAACTCCAGAACTATCTCTGATATAAATGCTCCCCACAGTACAGGGGAAATGAAATGCAAAGAATTAAGAATAGCCTTTCACGTGCAAAGTAAAATTTTGCTGTTGCATTTAAATACTGAAATTAACGTTGCCATGAAAATGGCATACACCTCTTCCCCTATACTGAGCAATATAGCAATCTACCTGAAACTATGGAGTTTCTAACACATCTAACAGAAATCTAGCTACCGGCTAAACAAATTACAAACCTGAAATGCTGCTTTTCTTTAGCTTCTCAAAAGTACTTGCCTATTTACTGTAATATTTTTAACTCAAGCATGGTCAAAGTATGCCAAGCATAACTTAGCATCTCTTTGTCTGGAATGCAACAATTACATGAGTACATGAAAAGACAAACACCATGTCTAGCAGTTATTTAATATCTCCACTAGCCACAGAACAGCATCTCTAAACACTATATTGGCACTATATTGGCAAACAAAAATGTAAATCCTGACTGCAAGAAAGTGATTTAATTCTACCTATTCTATTTAATTCTTTCAAATTCAGCAATTTCAGCTCTTTTAAGGATTAACTTTTTTTAAGGTGATCAGCAAGCTTTTTTTTTTTTTGGTAAGTTGCTTTAGAACAGAAGTGTTGCAACAATTAAAACACATCTTTGGTGAACCTGCAAATTCCAGACAAAAAGTGGAAAAGCAGGTAAGCCCATCCATGTGTGTGCTGGGGCTGTTCTGAAGCCAGTAGGGGAAACAGACACTCACCTCACCAAGCTATGTAAGACAATTCATGAACATTTAGGTACTGTTTTGAGACACATAAATTGATACAGAAATGGAAATTTGTATATTTCCAGTCCACCAGAACAGGCACAGACAGGTTGAAATCCTCTCTATGGGATGCGATTTTTCAGTTTCAAGTCCTGAAATGTGGAAGGGAGGAAAAATGGTTCCTGTGCAAATCCTCACTGCAAGACTCCTGGCCAACATATATCCCACAGCTCCTTGAAGAATGGCTACATGGAATAAACAGCTCTGCCACAAATACCAGACCTGATGAACTTTCCCCAAAAAACATGAGACTATACAGTAAGTTATTAAGAGATACACAACCAGATGGCCTACAAATAAACCTCTGTGCAAGTGCACTTGTCTGTGTTGGTTAGCTAATAATTGGACTCTTGTTACAAAACACAAACTACATTTTTTTACATGTAATAAGATCACAGCACAATGTGAAGATATGAGGGGTTCTCTCTGCTGAAGAATACAACATACAAGCACAGAGAAGTTGCAAGCTACAAAATATATTTTGATTCCATTTTAAACATCAGTTCTTACAACACTAGTGAGGTGTTAACGCACTGAAGAGGTGTTCTGTATGGATACTCATCAGATCTTCACACTATTAAAGGGCCCCTAGGCTTAGGAATGGAAGGAGGTTGGAAGGCTTAGGTTGAGTTGTTGTTTCTTTCATAAACCAACAAGATATGGAGAAAGACTTGAACAAGTCATCAATTCCTGGGCAAAAGTCTGAAGGAATCCAGAAAAGAGTCTGTTGAACTATAGCCTGGTTGAAATTTTTATATATTCAGGAAACATTAGTCTTCAGATGTACACTGCAGGGTCTTTTCAGATGCTTTCTTTGGCAGCAGAATGTAGCATGCTGTAATTTCTCATTAGCAGCAAAGTTCTCAGCTACAGTCTAGCTGAAGAAAACTGTAAATAAGTTTTGTATTAGGCATTTTGTTCCTCAATTATTTTCACATGTTGCTAATAAAGCTTCCTGAAGTTAAGACTGTTGGACAAGAACATAAAAAAACAGAATGTGCCTTAGTCTGATTTTCCACACAAAATGAACGACCATAAATAAACTGTGGCTATTGGTTTTTAATGCGATACGATGGTGGTTTTAAATGAAGCAATGATTTTAAAAAGAATATTGTGATGTAATTTGAATGATAGTTTGCAGTTATGAATGAGGCAGTTACGTATACTCTTTGACACGTCAATGCAGATGAAAATAGATTTTTAAAGAACAGTTTTATACATCCACAGATTTTAGTACACCAACAATGACAAATAATGTTGATGACTGTTAACATTCATACTGCTATTTATTTCAGTGCTGCACTTCTAACAGAAACATTTAGCCTCTTGGGGATTATGGATGGATTGAAGAAATGTGGACAGAGTTTAAATTCCTACCAATTCCCACATACCATTGCTAACCCATGCTTCTGACCACTTCTAACATTTACAGAGTTAGTGATCTAATTGATCTGGACTCTGCTTAGCATTGCAATTTTTCTTAGAAACAGACTTTTACATTAAGGAAACCAAAACAAACAAACAAAAAAAAAAAAACGGATATGAGAAAATATTGAAATAGGGAATAGCGTTAACTTTCACGTATTTTTCTCGATCAAAGAAAATACATAAAATACAATATTCCACAGTATGGCATCTTTTCCAAAGCAATTTTACTAACATATTGGATATGCAGAGATAAAAATAACAATTATTAATACATTAATATAACCATACTGCTATGATTTTCAGCACATATTTTCACTACCATCAACTCAAGTCCTCCAAGATGCACC
>NC_139080.1:63664655-63801604 GCF_965140915.1 Aythya marila | reverse complement strand
TGGAATTCTTGTGTTTCAGCAAATTTTATCAGTAAATCTGAAATTCTTATCAATTATCTTATAATTCCTGCCAAGTAACACCACTATTTCAGCAGTCAAAACAATAGCCCTCTTTTGTGTAGTTGAGGCTTCATAAGCAATATCATTTTATCAGCTTTGTTTTTAAATATTAATGTGGAAATTAAGCAAGGTTTAAGCACTGGGTTTTAAGATTTATTTTTCATTACATCTGTTATAACAAACCTTTATTAATATACTGTGAAATTAGAAATCTACAACATCAGTAATAAAACCTTTTAAGTGGTAATCCTTTAGAATCCTTCCTTGTAATGGGTGAGCATTTGCAGTACTAAACCAATGAAATTCACACATACTACAGTGGAGTAGTGGAGCGGTTATTACAACATTTTTTCCAAAGTACCTTAGGCTTTAGATGATTAGAGAGTAGCCTTATGTTTTAAACTTTCTGCTAACAATGAGGCTTTAACTTGAGTTGGATTGTGGATAAATTGTAGTATAATGTATGTTGACAGTTTAATAACATGGGTTACTATCCTTAGTTTGCTTTATGATGTAATACATCTTTATAGGAGTCTCTGGAGATTTCTACTATGATTTTCAAGGCAGAGAGAACTCAATAAAGTAAAATACTCCGAGCAAGGTTTCCATTTCCTGTATTCTTTGGAAATTTTCCTGAAAAATAAATAGGTGCTACAACTTTTAAAAGTTTTTCTGACATGACTTTTTGTTTTTCTTGTCATGTAATAGATTTTAAAGGTACATTTCATATAAAGTTATACATTTTTTCAAGTGCCTTTATATAACAAACAGTCTTGTTTTTCAGATCTCCAGGGGAATTTCCTTTTCTATAAAACACTGTAATTGGTTTTCTTTTCCCCTCTTTTAATTCTCATTATACATGCATTTAGATCATGCAGTTTGTAAATGTTTGCTGGTAAAGTTAATATACTTTTGAACTTATTATTTCTCATATATTCAGAAGTACATATTAGGCAGTGGTTAAGTATTAAGCAACATAAATCCAAATAAGAAAATCAAATACAAAAATTATTTAATTCTTCAACTGACTTAATTTAATTTTTACTGGTAATCAGGAAAAGAAACTAATTAGAATGGAAGGAAAATATCAGTTTTGATTAAATAGGAGTCTATGTGAAAATAGCTTAAAAGGATTTCTATCCACTTTTTTATTAGATCAATTTGATTGCCAGTTTTGTCAGTCTTTCTGTGATACTAGGATTCAGAAAACACTGAAATCACCTTATTTATTTAGTATATTTCTGTTCAACTTGTATACAAAGAGATGTTAATTTTCTGAAGTGAAATAACTTTTCAGATTCAGGCAGCTTTCAGAATCAGGATGTGTGCAAATGTATTCCAGCCTATTTCACATGCATGATTTGTTGTGTTCAAGTGTCCTTAAGTATTTGTCTAAAAAATATGGGAATCTTCCCTTTGCTAAACTGGCTGCCCACACAAAAACTTTTTCGAAGCGGTTTTACACTTTTAGTATGAATGATTTGTATGCTAGGCTGCTATATCCACATAACTATTTGTGGCACATTCTTCCCACTCATATTGTGTAAACAAAAATTTACTCATTGGAATGGTTGCAGAAAGCGTGTATGTGTAGGCATAGAAAATGACTGAAATAAATCTGTACTGTTTGTCATGTAAACTTTAGCAAATACATTCTTAAAATACTCTACTTTCCTGTTAAAATAAACCTATTGTAAAATAGGCCTCATTAGGAAATTCCTGAAGGATGTGGTGTTAAGACCACCAGCACAGTGAAGGTCGAACGTAATTACAGCCACTCAGTAAAAACAAAAAGTAGAAGGTGGAATATGTGTCCTTAAAGGTCTTTTCACTATCACTTAATCCGTTCTCTTTTCATCATCCTTTTGCTGAATAAGGATAAGTACTTCAAACAGTGAGCTCCCTGAAAACTCCAAAACCAAAACCACTTTCATAGTCCCCGCAGGAAAAATATTTGTATTTTCATAATTGGTGGTCACATTGAGCCTGAAGGCCATGCCTAGTTGATATTCATATCTACACACAGTTTTATCCTTGGAAAATATGAGCACACACAGAGACATGACATTTGCTTAGGCTAGTTATGCTTACAAGAGATAATCTTGACTTTTTGAATTCACTTGAAAACCAGTTGTTTGGGTTAGTTGCTAGGTTCACATTTGCCCTGCTGCCAAAGAACACACACATAGGCAGCATCTGGTCATCCTGCAAGCCATGTATTGAGCAACAAACTTCCAAAGTGCCAGAAACATCCGAGGAGTGACACGTAAAGGTGTGCAAGAAACTGCATGTGCAGTTTCAACACCAAATGGGGTTGAAAAAACAGACCATTCAATTCCACCAGCTGCTGCTGATACAAAATATCATCAAAAAAATTGTCCAGTAACAATAAACCTGGAAGCCTACTGCAACTTTTTAGATTTTCTCCTTTTTGCTTTCAGTTGTTATGAAACTGCAGCTACTATCTTGCTCCCTGTTAAATAAGTAAAGTGGCTCCTGATTGTAATGATGGGTTCGCTGAATGACTGGAGGACTTCATTATTATTTCTGTGACTGTTCATATTTCTTACTCTGCCTGAGGATCCTGAATGCAATGCTAAAAGAGCATACAATGATGAAAACAAATTTAGCTAGGGCAGTAAACTGGCTTTAGTAGTGAAAATTATTATTATTAAAAATTTCACTTTTTCTGAAAATCAGTTTGTGCATAGGCATGCATGCACAGGCATGCGCATGAACACACACACTTTTTATTGATCCATTAGACATATGCTTTTTATATGTAATACACATGATCAGCTCCCTCTTGATCAAAACACAGGCAATTGCACTGGGACTCTGGTGTGAAGACCACAACTCATTACAGCTTTGCCTATGAGGTTGTCAATGAAGAAGCAGTAACACTTCACACCTTCTATGACTCATGACTGGAAACTGCAATGCTCAGCTGATTGGTCATCACTGTGCCATGGAGTGCAAATGTTATTTGCCCTGTATATGACTATGAATACAAATTCCAGGATCAGCTCTCAATTTCCAGACAAGGTAAAGAAAAAATCTTATATTCGGTATCTGTAGAAACTGGAAAGAAAAAAAAAAAAAAAGAAAAAAAAAGAAAAAAAAAAAAAGAGAGAGAGAGAGAGATTGAGAGAGAGAGAGACAATTAAAAATCAGTCTTGGGAAAAAGAGAACTGTTGTAACTGTTTATTCCATTCCATAATTTTTATGGAGATGTTAAAGAAAAATAGGTGCATGCTACTACTCAGTATCTACTACTTCTACAGAGTATTTTTTTAGATGATTTCAAAGTACTGTATAAGCGTCAGCTTTGCAATAGTCCATTTTAAACCTGACGCATATAGAGGTTAAATGTTCAGAACTATAGACTAATACAAAATATAGACTATATTTATAGTATATAGACTATAGACTAATACTAAAATATAGACTAATAAGACAAAATATAGACTAATACAAAAGCAAAGAAAAATCTTGGGTACACCGCTTCTTCCTCTCCCCTGCTGTAAGTACTGTCTCTATAGTTGAAATCATACAGCCACCAATGCCAGTATTTGAGCTTGTTTAGTATTTTAATAATTTTTTTAAAGCTTACGATGTGTTTACAATTCAGCTTTACAGAATAGTAATAATAAAGCAACAACAAATGACTGAAGGCAGGAAAACTTACATTTCAAATTTTAAAGTAGATGTAGAAGTAAATACATTTTTTAATCATGATTTTCATTAAAATAATTTGGGAAATGAAAAAATTTTATTTTTTCTGATTCTTATTCTTGGGGGACAAAAAAGCTTTTCTTTCTTTGCTTTTAAATAGTTTACAACACAGACAGTATAAAAGAACTTTTTATAGATACAGACAGGATCAAATAAAGCAAAACCAAACCAAACCAAAACATTTTTGAAGTATATTCACTTGATTTAAAATGCTTCTACAAAAAATGAAGACAAAAAAATGTGTTGCTTTTAATGATATCATAATATGTATAAAAAATACAAGAATTCTGCCAGAAAATTACTCTATCACCAAGACAACACAGACTTGTAATTTTATTACAAATGTTACAATATAAGACAGAATATCATTCAAAGCTATAGTCAGGGTAGGATATTTCAGATTTATGTATATTCATCTATATTCTATGGCTTCCTTTTTTATCTTTTTGTGGAAGCATTAATTGTGTGAGCATTTTTATTTTTATTTTTTTTGTGTGTGTGTGATACCTTATCGTCTGATTTTTTCAATACTACTGTTAATGTAAGGCAAACTACCTTTAATAGAGTTCTGATATACTTGAGCCTTGGCGCCTGAGCATCAAGCGCTTCAGTGTGCAATTTCTCTTGGTAAATATTCTCAACCTTGTCCCTGGAGTTAAGATGGTGACTATTTTGCAGACGTGTGTATTTTGCAGATGTGCTGAATCAATGCCAGACACCTGAACCACTGATCTTTACTCTCCATTTTCCACTACTAATAATAGCTGATAAATCTGCTTTGTTGAGACAAAGTGAAAAGCAATCAGAGCAGGACTACTTCATTTTAATATTTATTTGGGCAGCAGAAGCTAACACTGTCACTGAAACTGAATAACAGCAAACCAGGGTCCTATTTTGGCCAACATATTGAATAAGTACAGCAGCTAAGGGTTATTTTCACAATACTTAAAAATTCAATCAATTTCATTGTAAACTGAATCCCCCAAAGCAACATAAATGGGATCCTAGGGGAGAGCTGTTTGGGCTTCCAAATATTGCTGTCTCTGCTTTTCTGTGCTACTTGAAGAAAGTACATAGACACCAAAGAAATGAGGAGCATGGCTGTAGAGAAAAGGTTGTCCATAAATACCCAGATCACATAAACAGTACAGTTTAGAACAAACTGTTGATGCATCAAATATGTAAATGATTAGATTACAATTATAAAAGCCATTGCAAAGCATTAAAGGCATAATTGGCAGAGTTCCTGCCAGTTAAATCTAATCTCCAGTATACATCAGCTGTAGCTTGGCTTGTCTTGTTAGGTAAACAAAATGTGTCTTGACTGTCATTGCCATAAAATATTAATGCAGTGGAAGTCTCTAAACCTTGCTAAGCATAAGGCTTATTATCACACTTAAGAGCAAAGCAATCTAATAAATCGCTGGCTGTATAAAAACTAAGTCAGCTGGCAGAGACAGTAATCTCCCTAAGGGATAGTAAGAGCCTAATCTTCAACTACAGCAGCTGCAGTTCCAGAGAAATTATGTTTCCACTACTCAGTAGAAATACGTTTGTGCTGAATTCTGTTATTTAAACTGTAATGGAATCATTAGGAGTATCCATACATTATCAGCAATATGAAATGAACTAACAAAACCATCTATGACATAGGCTTATTAGAGGCATTATTTTTTATTATTATGCTTCATCTTTGTTGTTTTCAGTTAGGTCCAAACAAAAGCTGAATTGGATGCTTCTAATACGCATATTCTAACAACATCAAGCTCATGCATAAATAATCTTGTGTGTTTACTGAGCACTGAGATGATGCCCTTAATTGAAAACAACTTACTTATTTGGCACTGGTATGAGGTCCTTGAGGCTGTATTTAACCATAAACACAATATTGTCATACAGTTTGTAACAGAACAGATAACATCATGATTATGTTATTTTTATGGTGTACTTAGGGAACATACTGTGTGATTCAAGAGAAACAAATCACCAAAGATGTACAAGATTGTAAATACTAAAAATCCTTGACAGACAAAGTACTTTAGTCTGGAGTTATCAAAATTCAAATTTATTTGTTACCTATGGGATTAATAGAAAATTAGTCTGTCCTCTAAATGGAGTAGAACACACAAATGGCATGATTTACATCTTTAGATGCTATTAAAAGATTTCATAGGAAAAGAGCATGCTACAGAAAGAATCTTAAAATATGCTACAAACAAACAGAGGTTATTCTTGAAGAAGGTTTTGATTTTTGGTTATATGACATAAGAAAATACATTATATTCTGTTTGATTGCACTCTGTAGTGGGTTTACGTAGCAAGGTTTTGGTAGCAGGGGGCTGCAGGGATGGCTGCTGTGAGAAGGATCCTGAAGCTGCCTCATGTTAGCAACTCTGCTTGCCAGAGACATGCCAATAAGCAATGTTATTTGTGCCACTGTGAGACTGTATTTAAGAAAGAAAGAAAAAGAAATAAAAAAAAAAAAAAAAAGAAGAAAAAAAAAAAAAACACTAAACCTTTTTCACAACAGCAGCTCGGAGAAAGGAGTTAGCACCAGGCTTGCAGCCCCCAAGGTCAGTGCAGAAGGAGGGCAGGAGGTGCTCCAGGTGGCAGACCACCAGTTCCCCTGCGGCCTGTGGAGAGGCCCCTAGTGGAGCACGCTGTCCCCCTGCAGCCCATGGGTCCCACATGGAGCAGATCTCCACGCTGCAGCCCCCCCATGGGTGGAGGAGCCCCCGGTGGAGCAGGCGGATGTGGCCTGGAGGAGGCTGCGGCCCATGGAGAGCCCCCGCAGGAGCAGGCCCCGGGCCGGAGCTGCAGCCGTGGAGAGGAGCCCACGCAGGAGCAGGGGGTCTGGGGGGAGCTGCCGCCCACCCATGGGGGACCCGTGCTGGAGCAGTTTGCTCCTGGGGGATGGATGCATGGACCCCATGGGATGGAGCCATGTGGGAGCAGTTCTTGCTTGTGGGCAGCCCCCGCAGGCTCAGTTTGGGAAGGATGGCATATCATGGGAGGGACCCCATGTGGAGCAGGGGCAGAGAGGGACCAAGAAGGAGCAGTAGAGACGAAGTGCTATAGACTGACCGCAGCCCCCATTCCCTGTTCCCCTGCACTGCTCAGGGGGAGGAGGTAGAAAAGCGTGAACAGGGGGAAGATGTCTTTAGTTTGTTTTCTTTGTTTCTCACTTCTCTACTTTGTTAGTAATAGACAGAAAATTTCTTTAATCTCCCTCTTCTGAGTCTGTTTTGCCCATGATGATAATTGTTGAGCAATTTCCCTGTCCTTATCTCAATCCTTGAGCTTTTTTCACCATATTTTTTCCCCTTTCCCTTTGAGGAAGGGGAGAGACCGGTTGTGGTCAAGCTCAGCTGCCTGCCTGTGTAAATCCACCACATCACGGACATCTGCAGAAGGTTTTTTATAATACTTCTTGCATATACTCCAAGTCCTTTACATTCAATAACATCATAATTTTTTATTCTTTCTAGTCGATGGATCTCTCTAACCACTTGATAGGCTAGAGACTGCAAATAAACACAGTCGTGTTCAGACAGGTATTGTGCTGTTTATAAGACTACTTTTTCTGTTTAAATTAACAAACTAAGAATTCAGCAATCCCACAGAATTCAGTAGAAGGATGAGTAGCTCAGTACATCTTTTGAAGGTGAATAACTCCTTCCAGAACGGAATCTTTGGACCTTGCCTGATCTGACGGCTCTCCTTGATTTTCATATATTATATCAATATAACTATTTTCACTGGACTACTCTGTGGGGGCTGCCTAAAGAAAACTTTCCACTTTCAGAGTCTTGATTTCCTTTATTTTCAACTGACAGGTGTTTGCTAAATTGTGTTGTGTTTTTGAAAGAGGCTTTGCTCCTGCTTTTGTGATTCATTTCAACACAGAAGGAAAACTCTAATTCTTGCCACAAAGTGTTACAGTTAACATTGTTATTCTTGAAACCATAGGACATCTAGGGAACTTACAGTTAAGCCTCTTACTCATCTTAGTATCAAGGATTCTTCTGTTTTCTTAGTTTTCTATATTATCAGCCAAATCTCTAGGTTCTTTCTATCTTGGAGTCTTATTTATTTCATTTTACAGTTAAAACATTATTTTCCTTAGAAAAGTTGGACTGAAAATCCAGATTATTCTTTGGTTTCAAAATATTCATGACTGTCTGTATTTTCCCTGGTACAGAGGGTCTCTCAGAAATATAGAGTTCCTACTCTCTGATTAAAGACAGCTGTAATCTTTTGCTTATAAAAGTAATTTTGAAATATTGCAGTATGTCAATGAGAAACACAAAGAACTGAATTCACACTGAAACACAAAGGAAAGAATAAAATTTTAAATTAAAAAAAAAAAAAATCATTTAACAAGAATTTATTTAGGTACTTGTGTGTTTCAAGACATCTTTATTTGTGTTCTTACATAAGTAAGAAGTCACTGCCTGGTAGTAACTGCAAATGAAATGCTGAGTTCATCTTATCTGACTTGAAATTCTTCACTGAGGCTCTCAAATTAAGAGCAGGCCTGACTGAGCCCCTTTTGGTAGACAACAGAAAGGTCTCAGCTTTCTAGGACGAAAAGTACCACTTGGAGACACTTTCTTGTCTCCATGAACTATGTATGGATGATACAACGAATTGTATAGAGACACTAAATCAAAAAGTCAACCGATGAATGATCAGAGGCGTTCTTTCATAGTTCTATCTTCTATTACCTCAAGTCCAAATGTATTCTCTTCATTTACACTGTTTACTAAGTAAGGATCTATGACATGAGATGTGTTTCAAGCTAGAAAATTGTTATCAGGTTCTGAAACGTATTCCCTGAAGGACATATAGCACATAACAGCAGGATATGGAATTCTTGTAAAATGATAACGATTTTTAGACTACTTCTCTCTGAGTTATGTATTATTCTTTTTTACTATTCTTCATCTATGAAAATAATTTCATACGTTAAACAATTCATGTTTTAGTTTTTCAAGAGGTTCACATTTCCCACTTTTAAGAATATCCCACCATTCCCCAGCCCCAACATGAAAGCAGGTGGACTTCCACTCCAACATGGACTTAGGTGAAGAATCAATTTCATACCCATATACAGACACATACTATATTGAAAAGTAATTGCAATATAGTTCAGCTTCTCTAAATTATGATATTAGAAAACTAATAAATAAGATAAATAACGTATTACTTTTGATCACTTCTGCTTATTGACTTTTGCATACATACATGTATGTGAATGTTGCTTTTATCAAAACATATGACATTAAGAGTATGTTTAACACCTGACATGTTTATAAATCAAAGTAGCCTACTTGACATTTTTAAAGTCAACAAGGTCTTCCCCTCCCCTCCCCTCCCCTCCCCTCCCCTCCCCTCCCCTCCCCTCCCCTCCCCTCCCCTCCCCTCCCCTCCCCTCCCCTCCCCTCCCCTCCCCTCCCCTCCCCTCCCCTCCCCTCCCCTCCCCTCCCCTCCCCTCCCCTCCCCTCCCCTCCCCTCCCCTCCCCTCCCCTCCCCTCCCCTCCCCTCCCCTCCCCTCCCCTCCCCTCCCCTCCCCTCCCCTCCCCTCCCCTCCCCTCCCCTCCCCTCCCCTCCCCTCCCCTCCCCTCCCCTCCCCTCCCCTCCCCTCCCCTCCCCTCCCCTCCCCTCCCCTCCCCTCCCCTCCCCTCCCCTCCCCTCCCCTCCCCTCCCCTCCCCTCCCCTCCCCTCCCCTCCCCTCCCCTCCCCTCCCCTCCCCTCTCCTCTCCTCTCCTCTCCTCTCCTCTCCTCTCCTCTCCTCTCCTCTCCTCTCCTCTCCTCTCCTCTCCTCTCCTCTCCTCTCCTCTCCTCTCCTCTCCTCTCCTCTCCTCTCCTCTCCTCTCCTCTCCTCTCCTCTCCTCTCCTCTCCTCTCCTCTCCTCTCCTCTCCTCTCCTCTCCTCTCCTCTCCTCTCCTCTCCTCTCCATCTGGGGGGAGCTGATGCCCACCCATGGAGGACCCATGCTGGAGCAGTTTGTTCCTGGGGGATGGATGGACCCCGTGGTACAGAGCCATGTGGGAGCTGCTGCCTTTGGGCCGCCCCCACAGGCTCAGTTCGGGAAGGATGACATATCATGGGAGAGACCCCATGTGGAGCAGGGGCAGAGAGGGACTGTGAAGGAGCAGCAGAGACGAAGCATCAGAGACTGACCTCAGCTCCCATTCCCCTGAACTGTGCAGTGGAAGGAGATGGGAGAGGGTAGAAGTGTGTGTGCAGGGGAGGGTATTTTTAGGTTGTTTCATTTTTTGCTCACTTCTCTAGCTTGTTAGTAATAGGTAATAAATTCATCTAATCTCCCTCTTCTGTTTTGCCCATGACAATAATTGTTGAGTGATGTCTCTGTCCTCATCTCAAACCTTGAGCCTTTTTCATTGTATTTTCTCCCCTTTCCCTTTGAGGGGTTGTAGGCTCAGCTGCCTACCTGAGTAAAACTGCCATACACATTTTTCATTAAGTTCTATCTGAAAGCTTTTGTAAGCTTCAGTAAACTTTAACAGGTAAGCAGGTTAGATTTTTTAGTGTAAATCTTATGAAAACAAAAACATTTTCCTTTTCTCTGGTGTCTACATGTTTGTTCCTACACAAAATCTTGGAATGGTTGAGTTTGAAAAGAAGGCTTGGAATTCACTAGTCCAAGCCCTGCTCAAAGCTCTGCCAAAGAGGTCAGGCTACTCAAAGCTGCAGTCAATCAAGTTTTTAATATCTTCAAGGGCACATATCCCACAGCTGCACCAGACAATCTGTTCCAGTATTCTATTGCCTACACAGTGAATATTTTCTTCATATGTAATAAGAATTTCCTGTTTTCCAGCTTCTGACTCTTACACATTAAGTGTCACTCCATCTTGCCTATTTTCTCATGTTTGGTACATGTGAGCAGCAATAAGGTCTCACCTCAAACTGAGGCTGAACAAACCCAGGTTCCACAGCCTTTTGCCATACATGACATGCTGCAGATCCACAAGCAATAGCTGAAGTCATCCAGGAACTGTGAGTTTGGAAGACCTGCAAGATTGTGCTAGTATGGACTCCTACATTAAAGGCAACTGTATGTACCGTTAACAATGACCTACATGATAAAGTGGGATAAGCAGGTGGAAGAACAGAAAAATGTGGTGGTGCAGTGAGAACTATGTCCAATAATGAAAACATTAATGTAGCTAAATATTTAGCATTTTGTGGCATAGTTCTATTACATTTTTAAGTTAGAAATATAGAATCATTAAGGCTGGAATCACAGAATTGCACGGGTTGTAAGGGACCTCGAGAGATCATCAAGTCCAACCCCCCTGCCAAAGCACTTTCCTTAGAGCAGGCTGCCCAGGTAGGTGTCCAGATGGGTCTTGAATATCCCCAGAGAAGGAGACTCCACAACCTCCCTGTTTGGAGGAACAGGGAACCAAACCTCCCTCCGAACCTTCCTGTTCGGAGCCTGTTCCAGTGATCCATCACCCTCACCATGAAGAAGTTCTTTCACGTGTTGGTGCTCCATTTTGTGACCATTACCCCTTGTCCTGTCCCCATAAACCACTGAAATAAGGTTGGCCAAATCTTTGTCTTCCACACTTCGGGTATTTATACACTTTGATGAGATTCCCTCTCAGTCTTCTTTTCTCCAGGCTGAGCAGACACAGGTCTCTCAGCCTTTCCTCATAGGCAAGGTGCTCCAGGCCCCGTATCATCTTTATGGCCCTCCGCTGGGATCTTTCCAGGAGATCCCTGTCTTTTTTTTGTGGAAGAAATCTTCCAGATCATCTGGCCAACCATCACCCTACTACAAATGTCATTCTCCCCAGCTTTGCAAAAACACAGAAAAGGGTCCTCCCTTTACTTCCTTTGTCTTTTCCCTTTTCTTAGATCTGTAATGATTTATTTATTTTTTTCTGTGAAATCTTGACCGGTTACCAATTTTCTATCTTGAATTTAATTTTAAGTTTCCTGGAAGGACTCAGAAGCTGTAAAAAAGTGCTACTTATCTGCTTGCAGATGTCATTTCATAAAACCATATGAGAAATTGAGAAAGTTGGAACTGCAGATTCAAGATAAGATTAATGCATATAAAAATATATTTGGAACAGAAAACATACATCAAACAGCTCCTGCATGGCATTCTTCATAAGAACAAAGAGGTATAAAAAGACAGTGAAAGGCAGCAAATTTTAAACTGATAAAAGGAAACACTTCTTTTACAAAGCTCCACCTGTAGAAATTGTTGGCATAACATATCACTGGGAATAAGATCTTAGCAGGATGCCAAGATCAGGCATTACAGGCATTAGTTATGATTACCTACATTTAAAGATCCTTAAGGTTTCAAAGCCCATTTCTCTACTCTTAAAAAAAAAAAAAAAAAAAAAAAAGAAGCAAGGTTGCTTAAGCAACCTTAATTGGCTCCCTTGTGCATATGCATTATGATACAATCTTCATGATTACCTACCTACATGATTACTTGCTATTGCCTCAAATACTGGTAATTCCTAGCTTTGAAGTGTTTGACTTTTCACCCCTAATAATGTTTGTAATTTGTTTCCTTTCTTTTAAATTGATAAATAGGTTTTCAATATGGCAACCTACATGAGCTTCAGGATGCTGGAACAGTAAATTCCACCAGACGAGCAGCTAGTACCTGAACTAATGACATAAGTGGCTGCAATTGTAGTTTGTTTATGGCTGTTGTTAAATTTTAAATTAGTTTCTCCCACTTTCTTCTGACACCCTGCCCTTCTACCAATAAAAAAAAAAAATGTTCTCAAATTTAAAGATTTTCAAGAAGGTCTCGATACCATTTTCTGAATCTTTGGGGGTTTGCTCATGCTGTGAACTGATCAGAGAAAAAAGTAGCTCCACGAGCTTGATAAAATGTGGCAACCTCTGGTCTCGTCAGAGAGGTGGAGGGTTGGGCTCACACAGGGCAGCTGCTGGGATCATCATGCAGATCAGGTGTGCTGCCTGGCATTGCCCTCACTGCAGCTGGAATCGGTTCAATGAAGACTGATTCAATATACATGTACTCTCTTCTGCCACAACAGCTGTGCTTTTCTTAGATATCTAGTTACATATATGGCCCAGACAAAGGCAATATAATAGAGGTGAGGCAGAAGAATGATTTGTAACAGCACTGTGGATCCATGAAGAGCCTCCTCTACTACAGTCCTTCCACAAGTCTTCATATCTATCCTATGAAGTCAAACCTGTGATTTGCAAGTGATGTTCATTTATTCATATAGATGCTTAGAGAGTCAAAAGTTTCAAGTTATCAGGAACCGTTTTACTGAAGAACCTGGAAACAGAACTTCTGTGCTTTAGTTAACGAGTGGTTTTACAAAGGTTGAGACACATCAGGCTAGATCCTGATCTTGTTAAAAGGGACAAAATAAGCTTAGCAGCTCAGCAGATTCATCCCAGAGAAAGATGAGAATCTGGCCCGTGAAGTCAAGTCATGCAACCATTGCTTAATTATGTTTGTTTAAAGTAATAGGAAAATGTTTCCTCCACAGGGAAACAGGGACACCGGAAGGAGAGACTATTCATGTAACACTCTGCTAAAGTGTTATTCATGTTAGGTCAGCTACACAGAATTAATTTGTCAGAGGCCCTGTCCTACCCTTTAGTATTTCTTTTCCATTGGTAGGGAGAAACAACTACCAGATATGCTTTATTTCCCAGGGTATGATGAAAATAATACTATAACACATCATGCTTATTCTTCAATTCAGGCTGTGTTTTAGAAACCAAAATACTGGTACAGACTTCAGTGTTCTGATACTGCACTTTGTTGGGTAGTAGGTGTTAATCGTTCGTTGTTTTCTTTAGGAGTTACTTATTGATCTTTACATAAATTTTATATGGATATGCTTAGTAAACAAAATAAAAGTTTAAAAGTGGTTATTGTGGTACTTGCCATATGGCCTTGTTGATCACACTCCTGAGTTCATTGTAGTTCAGAGAAGTAGAACTTCCAAGGTTTTATTTTCTGACATTTTCTGTAAACTACGCACAGATCAAAAGGCCTTCTTGTCTAAGTTTCAATCATTAGCTAAATTAACCAATCATTTTAAAAAGGTTCCTAAAGAACACATTCAACACATGATTTTGCATATCTTTGTTGTAGGCAAGTAACATCAACTTATCAGATATTTTTGTGAGTCATAGTCTTAACGTCTTTCACATAGCCTTGTATAAGCAACCGGAAGACTTTATGGAATAGTTTATGATACTGACTCTTTAAAATTGGTGACTCAATTTAGAGAAGGTAATCACTGCAACTGTTAAGATCATCAATCTTCCTTCCAAGTGCTTTAGTTCATCAGAAGTCATTGCTTATTTTAGATGATTTTATTGATTTCATCTCACCCATATTAGATTTTCTGTAAAGATTCATCTAGTCCCGAAAGATTATGTCAACAATGCTAACCCAGGATAATCTAAGTACAATGATTTCCAATCAAATTCAGATCCTAAAGTGATATAAATCCCTCTTGTGGTGATATTGTCAAAGTTAAGTACAGGCAAGTGAAGCTATTCCCTTTCTAATTTGAACCAGTCTTAATCACTTCTTACTTAAGAAGTCAGATTACTTTCAATGCATTTACTGTAACAGCATGCTTTGCTTCTGAAATTCCTCATTGTCTGCCAGATTCTGTGATACCTCATCTGTTAATACAGCAGTTAACTTGAAACAACCAGCAGTGTTCAGCCCCTTGGCATGACAGACAGCCACTAACAGTTCTATAGTAATGGTGTCCTGTTCAAAGATTTCAGCTAGCACTCCTGAAGGAAAAAAAAAAAAAAAAAATGTACATTTAGATAAGTATTAGATCTCACTCCCTCTTCATTACAGGCAGGCAGGGATCTTGCCAGAAGCACTCACCTGCATTTCTGTATTCTTGATCCAATATTCCTCATTTTTGGAAATGAAGCTGAAAATGTATTTGGCTTATTGGAGTTATCTCCACCAAGATCTGGGTCACAACTCCAAAATCACCTTTTGAACTGCAGCAGGGAGAGGTAAACTGTTTGAAAGTGCAAATACATAAAAAATAACATAAGACTTCACATGAGCCCACACTTGCTTTCATCCAACATGAAATAGGTCCAGAACAGTTGTAAAGGGCCTGTCTGAGCATTTTTTTATGTTCACACCAGCTATTTCCTGGACCCCATTAATGAGAGTAAAACAAGAATATAGTCTCTGAAATATTTCGTAGATGGTATGGATGTTTGAAGCCATGTTTTGGTTCTTAGTAAAGACCCTTAATATTGTAACTAAATATGTTCCTCATAAACAGACTACATCTAAAAGGTCTGCTCTGGATATCACATCTCATCACACTTTTATAAGAAAGTACTCTGCTGTGGGCTACTGTAACAACTTGAAACAATTTTCCAATTCAGAAAGGCTGGCATACATGTACTTGGAGTAATTCATCTAATTTAAAGAGTCTTTAAAGAAGTAACAGCTTTCCACCATGAGCTATGTAAGTCTATTTCATTTGGTATTGCCACAGTAGAGACCTGATATGGGAGGAGATGCCCCACCACCACCACCACCACCACTTCCCAGGCCATGCAACAGAGTGATCCCCATCCTTTTCCCCTGATTCTTTCCATCTGCTGTTGCTGACGTCTCCTGTTGTCCAAACTGCCGTGGATGTTCCTCATTTAGCTGTGCCTGTTAGGTATAGCTCATCTGTCTAGGAAATCAGGACAGTGTTATTAGCCCCTGTCAATACTTAGGAAGTGAAATAGCACAGGTTCTTTTTAGTCCAAAATGTATTATTAATTTTCTACCTTTTGATCAGTTTCCTTCTTCCAGGATCTTCAAGAAGATGCTCATTCCCACTGGTAAAATCTTTTATGTTGAACAAGAATAGCTATTCTGTAAAAAAAAAAAAATCATTTTGCTCACTGAAATGTAGGCTTCCTCATGAGTTGACTGCCAGTTCTGCCTCATGTTGAGAGTTTTAGAACCAAACATTTTTCTGCAGAAGATCTGGTTGCTTTTAAAACTTTATTGAAAAGTGAATTTCTTTATCTTTATTGGTAAGTTTTCCACAGCTTACTTATAAGGGTAAAGAACTATTGTTAGCATGTTCAGTCAATGGTGCACTGGATGTACTCTGGTAACGTTATCACTGCATCATCTGTCTGAGTAAATAATTACAATATATGTCTACGGCTCAATGCAGTGGAATGACTTATAACATAAAACATGAAATACATCTGTCTGTCTGTTTCAGCTGCTCTGAAGCTTTCCATAGGATACTGGGGAGTATTTCAGTCTATGTAGCTACTGTTACTTTTAGGAAATAAGGATCTATTAAAACAGAAATAATTAATAAATACATAAATCCACAGGATAAGTATATTTGTACTTATATCTTGGAAAATTAGCACAAATTCCAGTATCACACAAGAGATACTTTGCTTCAAGAAAGAGGATTAGACTTGCAGCAAACCCAGTGGACATTCTGGACACTTGTGGATTGAGACCAGCAGATAAAAATGAAGAAAAAAATATATTTTACAGAAAGGACAGGAACAGCACTTGGTCATGTTGTGATTTCAATGGCAGTTTATACTCCCAATTGATTAAGCAGTTGGTATAAATCATGCTATGGTAGAGACAACTGTGTAGTGGTAAATAAAAAGGTAGATAAACTGACGTGTTTGGTATATATCACAGTAAGTTAACCTGTGCACTGACCACATTACAGGCAAGTAAATTCCTTTTTTCTTTTGGCATTTGCTTCCTTCTACATCATTATTTAGAGCTAGATATTTTGAACATAGTGTTAAGACCACACTGTTTGGCAAAGCCAGTTACGTGTCCTGGTGAAATTAAGCTTGCTCACCTTTTTATAATGCAGATTCTGCATATACCATGACTTTGATACTTTATTCTTTTATTGAAATACTTTATTTTATAAAGAGATAAATAGTTAAAGTAATGTTTACTAGATTATTGATACTTATTAGATTACTAGATTTGCTAGATTACTTGCTTACTTTTATTTTCCTTTTTATTTTCTCAGTTTAATCAAACAGATGGAGGTGACTGACTTCAGTCATTTTTCTTGAAAGATATTCAGTAACATACATAAATCTCAGAAATAGGAAGGGAGTGTAAACAGCAAGCAATTTCAGACAAAACAACAGGATAACAGCGTAGATAAAGAATTCTGCCTATAGTTACTAAAATTGTTTAAAGATGATGAGCCCTTTCCAGACTAAGAAATATTTAATACACTCTTTACAAAGAGCTGTAATACTGAGTAATTTAATTCTAGTGAGACAGGGCCTAATTACAAGAAATATTGAGATATTGCAT
The DNA here is from genome assembly GCF_965140915.1 of Aythya marila. Classification (NCBI taxonomy): domain Eukaryota; kingdom Metazoa; phylum Chordata; class Aves; order Anseriformes; family Anatidae; genus Aythya; species Aythya marila. The sequence goes on along the minus strand of NC_139080.1, from coordinate 63,784,443 downwards.
GTGCTCTGATAAATGAAGCAATTATTTCACAGCACTGAAGGTCTGGCTGGAAAGAAAAAAGCACTGCACCAAAATATAAACACTGAAATTTTAGTTCAGTAATTTAAAGTTTTTAATGTAATCATGCTAAATGCACATCTGTTGTACTGACAAAGGGATTTCCACATAGAAGTGGAAAGGGAAACAGTAGTAAGTAATTAGATGACAATTAGAATCATTTTTTTAAGTCATTATTCTTGACACAAAAATTAAAGATAAAGGTTCACCTGAGAATTTACATGCTTTCTGAAAATCATGCAAAAATTACCATTTCCTGATTAAATAAAATTAGTTGTCAGTTGCCACAGAGTTGTCAGAATATCTCACAGCAACCCAGACATTTTTGTCACATAAGTGAATATTATCACATAAGACTTGGCGAATCATTTTCTCCTCTATGAATCACTGAGAAAACAGCCCAGCACAATGGGACTACAGCTTAAAGATGTGATGGTTGTAACCCTCTCCTCCCTTATAGAAAGGATCACTTCCTCAAAGCAATCTGAAGAAAGAATGTAGCTCCAGGTTTGCTTGGTTTTGTAGCTATTGTGGTGTTTTGCATGGTTAAAATGCATTTGTTCTTCAGAAAACATGAGCACAAAGGGACAAATTGTTATAAGCAATTATCCATCTTATAAAATTATGAAATGGAATCTGTTAATGAAACAATTGTTATCACTGAACAAGGCAAACTGTGGGGTACCAAACAGCCTTGAAAGTGAAATTTCTCATTTTAAACCATTGCAAAGAATAAAATTACATTTTGGCAGTGAGGGTATGAGACAACAGAATCACAGAATTTCTAACCCAAAGGGACTCGACCTTGTCATTCCCAGCCTCGAGTTCTACAACCTCGAAAGACTCTCTAATATAGAGAGCCACACCACCACCCCTTCTGTGCTGCCTGTCCCTTCTGAAAAGCCTATAGCCAGTCATTGCAGCACTCCAGTCATGAGACTGGTCCCACCACGTCTCCGTGATGGCAACCAAGTCGTAGCCTGCCTGCTGCACGATGGCTTCCAGCTCCTCCTGTTTGTTACCCATGCTGTGTGCATTGGTGTAGATGCACTTCAGCTGGGCCATTGCCTTATCCCCGACCTTGCTATTGTTTCCCCTGGCACAGCTCCAACAATCCTTGCTTCAGCCCCATCCCCCTTCTTACCTAGTTTAAAGCCCTCCCAATGAGCCCTGCCAGCTCCTGGCCCAGGATCCTTTTTCCCCTAAAAGATAGGGACCCGTCTGCGGCCATCAGGCCAGGTGCCGAGTAAAGTGCCCCATGGTTGAAATACCCAAGATTTCTGCATTGGCACCAGCCCCTGAGCCACGTGTTTACCAGGTGGGCTTTCCGTGTCCTCTCTGTACCCCTCCCTGCCACTGTAGGGATGGACGAAAACATCACCTGCACTCCTGCTCCATCCACTAACCGTCCCAGCCCCCTAAAGTCTTGTTTGATAGCCTTCAGGCTTCTCTCTTCAATGTCGTCACTACCTGCCTGGACTATCAAAAGAGGATAATAGTCAGAGGGGCGTACCAGGTTGGGAAGCTTCCTGGCAATGTCCCTGACCCTGGCACCAGGGAGGCAGCAGACTTGTAGGGTCAGGCCGACAAATAGGGCCCTCTGTTCCCCTAAGAATCGAGTCTCCCACAACAATAACCCTTCTGTCTTTCTTGGTGGAGGCAGCCCTGAGGCGTGAGGGAGCACATTTTATGGACAACTTGTTTTGTTTCATGAACATTGAAGTTCTTCATCTTCTTTGGTAGTCTTTGACTGTCTGAAGACCAGCATAGCCTCAGATACCCCAGCTGAAAGCACTGATGAAACCCGTTGTAACACTGCCACAACCAATTGAAACAACTGCCAAGACCTATCTATGCTAACATGGACTTATGTCCCTGTGTGGGCTGAAATTCATGCATTCTTATAGTAAGACTAAGATCTGAAATTCATATTTTGCTGACAGCTGCAGATGTGGAATGTTTTTTCTGCTGATATACATGATTTCACTGTTTGAAATAAAACTGTTCTTGATAAAGGAGGCTTTGATACAAAACCAGGGTGGGGAGGACCTGAAACTAGGTTGGCCTCATTGCCTTACTAAACATATGACAAGGTCTGTCATCCTTTAGTTGTGTGTGTAGTGTGGCAGTACATGTAATGAGGACTAATGCATAGATATCATAGTATTAACACTATAGGGAACAGTAGGCCCATCACCACCAGCACCATCGAAAAAGGAGAGAGAAGAACCAGCTGTTAAGTTCCTGTCCCTCCCACTAAAGAGAACAGGATCTAGCTATAACTTCAGCGTACATGGCTGAGGAACCAGCCATAGTTATCAGTGATGTACAGTGTTATCAAGTTTATAGATTAGGATGTTTTGTTGTAGTTATATGTCATAGACATCCATTCACAAATTCTTCCAGATTCCTTATGCCTAAATTTTTTGTTCATCTTCATATGTTCAAACAGCAGCCAATGTTGAAACATCATACAGTGCACAGACCTACAACTACACATAGGGAAAGACATTCTGTTTCCTGTGAGACCAGTCTCTCTTCCAGAAATAACAATGATATTATAGGGTACACCCCTTCATACCTAGAAAGTATCCAAGGGATACTTTCTTTATGCCACACACATTCTTAACTAAAGTAAAATCACTAAGCTTATACTATAGACTATAAGGAGTAGAATTAAATACAGGTATAGAAATTCAGCTTTAACATTCACCACTGTCTGAACTGTTCATCTTGTAACATATTAACATGAATGATTGATATACTTAAAAATAAACAAAACAACAAGAAACACATCACTGGAATAGCAATTATAAGGAATAGGAACTATTCTCTCTCTTTGCATTAATACAAAGTCTCTGTGCCATTTAAGAACAACCACTTTGGTGCAATAAGAAATCATCTTAATCAATTTATCTCTATTTTAGTCCAGCTATTTAAAGTCTTACATCTGTAAATTCTTACTAGAGTAGACCTTTAAATTATTTAGCACTGTGTTTTAAAACACTTCTAAGAGTCAGACTTACATTTTTACAGTGACATTTTTAAGTTGAAAATATTCTTTTACTTTTACACAGTTTTATAAAAACAAAATACATTAATATTTAGGAGATAGAGGGTTAGGGATTAGGGGAAAAGCTATCTACAAAGACTAATATGCAATACAAAGATTTGTATTTATCACAAAGATTAATACAAAGATTTGTATTTATATTTGTACAATACAAATCAGCAGGCTGTATTATTAAAATGTTTCCAAATTTAGTTTGAAGTCACACCATAATTTGAGTAAAAATATTCAAAAATAGCAAAAAATAATTTAATTAATATTCAAGGTGAATACAGCACAAAAGTCTAGAGTTTCCATACACAGTAAAAAGCACAGCCTGTTAAAATACTTACATATGACTTGCCTTGCAAAGAGTCATAGCTCACACAAATTTAAATTTGAAGCAGATCATTTGTAACAGCTCTGAGGTTTCCATTTAATAGCCCAAACAGTTTTCATTTGCAATATATATAAGAAATAATATTTAAGCAAATCAAGTCTTAATATATATGTCATACATAATGGCATGTGCAGAAGACTGGGCCTTTTTGACTTTACTCCTGAAAGCTGCAAACCTGCAGCAGGACATTAAGATTTGGCACAGGCAATCAAAAATAAAATAAATAGTTCTTCTATAGAGCAGCAGTCAAAATTCCACCAACTGAATTCAAATTTCTGTTCACTTTATTATCCTTTACATAGAGCTAAAGAGATCCTCAGAACTGTTACAGAAATCAAACAAAACAAGATACACATAAGAGGTGCGAGTCGAGAAATAATTCTTGAAATAATTCTCCCAGAAAAAGAAAAAAAAAAAAAAGTTTTGTGACTTTTAATAAGATCTCTAACTTCTCTGTCATTTGCCTCCTGCTGTGTCAAAACAATAACAACCACAAAACCTCTCATGCTTACACATCTTTGTAATATGATTTCACTCACACATCATCTCTGAGTACGTGCAACTCTCCAGTAAGGAACTGCTGTTCAGCACTCATGCCAGAGGACTTGTTCTATGCTCTTCTGCCATGCTATGCACAGGAAAGAGCTTCGTATTGTTATGAAAGCTCAAGAGCAAAATTTTCCCTTCCCTTTCCCTTTCCCCTTCCCCTCCCTTCCCTTTTTCAGGAGGCAGGGAGAGTTGAAAAGCCTACATTTTACAGAACAGTTCCTCAGACACAGGACTAGAAGTCTGCCAGTGAAGCAGATGCTCTATACTCAGTGTCCACTTGCCAGATGGGGATCCAGGTGGGACCCAGGCCCCTCAGTGCAATGCTCACTAGGATTTTTTGGTTTCCTGACTTGAAAATCTATAGTTGCATTACCTTCTACCCCTCTTTACACCTATACAGGTAGTATTAAGGTAGCAGTTGTCCACAGTGACTATAAAAAGCAGATAGTGACCAGGCAGGAAGGTCAAATAGACTGTCTTTGATCTTAAATGTGACTTGTTGAAAATGTTCAGCCAAAGAGGGAGAAAAAATATTCTGTGGCTTAATGGCTAAAAAACAGTCCTCAGAAAGGGGAAAACAGGGTTCTGCTTACTGGAAATGTGTGGAATAGGGTTCTCTGTTCTCTCTAATTGAGAATGAAGCAGATCTTGCCACTAGACACTATATAAAGGGAGAATCATTTCCTCCACTAACCCTGTTATGACTCATTTTCTCATGAATGATGTGGTCTGCAAAGCAGCACCAGGCATCCTCCAAAATATTCTATCAGATCAATACCCACAGAAGGTTGGTCATAACCAGTCTCTGACATGAGAGAGGTGAGTGCCTGATCCCACAGGTGATAGACACTGCGCAGCCCTGACAGTGCACAGGTTTGGAGGCAAACCTCATCACTGACCTGCAGGTCACTTCCAGTCCATGTTAGACTGCTGCCATGAGAAGAATGTTGTTATTCTATCCTAAAAAAAAAAACAACACATGAAAGAAGGATTTTGTAAAACTTGGGCAGCCAAGAAGGGTATCCTGATGGTCCCCAGTTAAGTGCTTTCTTTATTTTTAAATGGCAGTTTTTTGACAGTAAGTATATTAAATTATATTAAATTATATTAAATTATATTAAATTTGGTGTTTATGCACTAAGATTTAGTAATTGCAAGTGTTGACAACAATTAGCATGTTCTTTATGAAAAAAAAAAAAAATGAATAAATAAACATTAAAAGCAGTAGTTCCTTTTATTGAATGTTTTGACAGATAAAGGACATTAACATGTTCTCCAAATAAATTATTGATGTTGGTGATGGAAAGTGCAACCAGCACTAAAGTCACACCTGTATGAAACTTATAGTTAAATGTGATGGGTCTTTTTGTGCTTCACTTCTCTGTCAGAATACCAGGAACAACCACAATAGCTGAAAGAGAAAAAAAAAAGAAAAAAAAAAAAACAAACAAACAAACAAACAAAAAAAAAACGTAAGAATGATGCTCAGCTGCCTCAGCTACAAATCTCAATCACATAAGTCTACAAATGGAGTGATCTGGTAGGTGCCTTGCAACAGCAGCAGTTCAGGAGAATACAGATGCAGGCTGTGTTCATGCTCCAACATATCTATCCTAAAAATCAAACCTTTCCAGAAGACATTTTTTTGAGATGAGTCCAGCAGAAAAGCAACACCACCTTTCCTTACTGAGCAATGCCAGTCATATGTGAGGAAAAAATAAAAATAAGTAAAAATAAATGAAATCTAGAAGTAAAAATAAAAGAAGCTTCAGCTGCAACAAATCTCAGCAGATAGTTGTTCAGCTCTACCAGCCAACCATAAAATCACCTGCCTAACTAACATGGAGACTCAGAAAGCACAAAAAGGGTATATAAATATCATATGCAGAGGCCTCTAGGCTCAACTTGGTATATATAACACCGCATATTTACCATAGTGAATGTCATTGCAAACTGTTCCCTCTGGTAGCCTATCAATCAGGGCCTAGCTTCCTGAGTTATGGTCAAATGACCCTTGCTGTACATATTGACCAGGGGTTGTGCACAAGGTTGTCCCTTTTCTCAGGGTGACTACAAAGTCTTTATGGGGCAGATGTTGGTTGTGACAAATTTTTGCTCTTTCTTCCACCCCTAACTACAGATTTTGTCATTACTAGGCATGATTATTACCAGTCAACAATAACATGCATAGAGCTCAGTACACTTGGCTACAGGTCAAAGAGAATTGTGACAATATGTTATCTGGTCCCTGACATAACCATCCCTAGGATTCAAAACCATAACTCCTGTATAAACTTGACAGCCTGAGGCCAGCTATAGCATTTTCTCACATATGTACCCTGAAGTCTCAGTGGCAGTAGGAAGGGGAGAGGGAAATCATGTCTGTTCTAGTATTTGTTACCTTGGCTATTCAAAATTTGCTGATAGTCCAGAAGAATAATGCTGGAAATGACAGGGAACCTTGACATAAAACAGTACCAAAACACACCTGCCTGATTTTAAAATACAAAAAATAAAAAAAAAATTAAAAAAAATTAAAAAAAAAATAACTCGAATTTTTCTGTGTTTTCCTTTCTGTTCAGATGTACAATTAGCTTTTACTATTTTTACTAGCAAGGTATCCTCCATAAGAATATAATTTATCTATTCCTACAGACTTACTTTTTTTCTGATAAAAATGCTCTGACATTCCTTTTCTATAGTTGCTTATTAAAAATGCTGCTGATTTCAGTAGTATTTTCACATAATAATGAAATTGCCCACCAGGTCCTACTGTTTTGTCCATGCTGTTATACTGTGTATAAACCAGATGGGTAGGTTCTATCTGGGCTTTCCTCCAAGAAGTTATCAGCTTTGCTTCTTGTTGGCCAAGTGTATCACCTTCAATTTATAATTACTATCCATGAACCCAAGGACATCAGGACTCTTTCTAAGTCAAATCCCTTTATTGCATTTCTGCCAATCCCCTGACAAGGATGGAATCTTTGTTCCCAAATACATTGTACTTGGGCAAACATTTCACTACAGTATAGACACAAGATGTATGCCTGTTTCCACATATAAATAATTTTTAAGTATTTATAAAGACAGAGACAGTTTACATATATATGATTTTTAAAGTGAAATACAGTGTGTTTAAAATGAGAAAGAAAGAAAGAAAGAAACAAACAAACAAATAGGTTTTATCAGAAAGAAAAAAAAAATACACATTGACAGCAGCAGCTCACTGTTGAATTTTGACAGACTATGAGACATAGTCTCATATGAGACAGAGTGGTATAGTTGTTTCACTGACAGGGTTTGGTTTCAGCTACAGAGACTTCAGCACATGTGGCTTTTGTAAAAAAACATACTAGGAGATAAATGTCAATGTTTGTGTCACGTATTACTTAACAAAAGAATAAGAATCAAAACATGATGGAGCATTTTTATATCAATAACACAGACTTAACAAAAATGTATCCAAGTCCCTGTTTCAGAGCGAATAACCATTAAAGTCTATTATCCTTTCAAACAGCTCTTGTACTATACTGTTGATTAATTCCCAGATATGACTGATAGGGGTTTTTCAGAGTCACAGAATGGCTGTGATTGGTAGGAACCTCTGGAGGCATCTGGTCCAAACTTTGCTAAAGCAGGGCCATCCAGAGAAGGTTGCCCAGGACCAGGTCCAGGAAGCTTTTGGAGACTCCACAACCTCTGTGAGTAACCTGTGCCCATGCTCCATCACTCACAGAGCAGAGAAGTGCTTCCTGATGTTGAGGGAGAACCTCACGTGTTTCAGCTGGTGCCCATGGTCTTCAGTGGTGCACTGGGCACCACTGAAAAGAGCCTGCTTCTGTTCTTGTCTGCTCATTCTGTCAGCCTGTTGGGGTACCTCAGCACAGCCCTCTGGTGTTGTCTGCCACTCCTCCCAGTTTTGCATCATCTGCCAACTTGCTGAATATAGTCTAAGTCAGAAAGGAAGGGAGAAGGTGGTTGTTCCAGGTGTTCTTCCTTCATTCAATCAAAAAAAGTGGGTCTGAAAGAGGAAGACTAGACATTATTGTAAACATAAACACCATCTGCAATGTTTGGTCAGGCCAGCTTCACTGGTCTTTTTGCAATTTAAACAGTGCTATTCCCCATCCCATTAGATGCTACTGTCCTTGGAAGGTGGATCTCAGGAGCCTGTGAAAAAAGGCGGGACGACGAGTGGAGTGTGAGAGATGGAGGCATCTCACTTCAGGCTGGGCTCCCTATCCCAGGAAGGCTGCTTGCTTACACAAGATTACTTGCATGCCAATCCCAGTTGGTGAAATGAGGACAATGACAGCAATTTTTCATGTGCAGAAGTGACAGGGAACACCTGGGTGATGCAAAGATGAGACAACCATTTCCCTTCCCTTCGATCTGTGACTTTGTAAATTCACTGATTTTTTTTTTCAATTTTTTACAGATCTCTGGAACATATCAAGGATAGAATTGCTTGTGATGCCATGACTTTATTAACTGGATTTAACTGCAACAGGTCAGAAACATCTTATTTCCAGTCCCACCTTTCTCTTGTTTCCCAAAGAGGGTCTTAACCACTGCAGGCCTAAAACACCAGACATTTGTTAGGCTTGTTTCGTTTTCTGCCTCCTCCTTTTTATACCTGTGGCACCAGCATTTTTTGTTGTTGTAACAGCTTCAGTATAATAGTTTTTATTAGTAGTATTTATTTTAGTGATATAAAAGAAATTGACTTAAAAGTAATAGACATTGATTGGTAAAATGGGTATGAAATATTACTATCAGTCATTAACTCCAAAGGACACAGAAAGACTTAAAGGAGACTTGCGAGTATGAGTTTTGCAAAGATACCTCTGGGAGTAGAGAAAAAATCTGCTGAATATGGTCAGCATCCTACTCTTCAGCTGGATGGTCTTTGTCTGCTTTGTGCCTTGGCTTTCATATCAGCTTTTTTCCCTGCCCACTCTCGCAAAATTAAATCCTTTAACTCCTATCAAACATCCAGCATAAAAAGGAGATGAGAGAACTGGCAAGGAATTCCAAAGTGCCCCAGTAATTTGTCAAACTATTTGTTTCATAAGCATTTCTGAAGTATTGTCTGATAACAGCCAAGAGCTGAGCTTGCAGTATTTTAAGCTGTTACAGACAATGTCTTAGTAAAGGTGCACAGTAATATCTAATACAAAACCACCACTGTTTAATGTGCCAGTCTCCTGCATTTAGCCTTGAAACATTGGGTACAAGGGTGATTTTGACTACAAGATATAAAGGGGAACCTACAAAATCTTTTCTCTTAAAATTTGTTCCCTTCAGATAACACAGAAAGATTATGGTGTAGCCTGAAGTGAAACACAAGAACCTAGAAGTGGAATAAATGCAAATTGGTTTGACAATTCTGTGGCATATGTATATTTGAAAGTCAGTTGAGTGTAACATGTACTAGTCTGAGGACTAATGTTTATGCAGAAGTAGTTCTTAGCACAATATTCATCAAGCTGTGACTCTGAATCTATCTGTATGTTGCTGGTGGTGTTGTGTCCCTGCTCTGTATTGCAGCTCTGGAGTCATAAACCAACTTGTTGTTAGCTGATAATCATTGGTACCCCATTAAGTGAACATTTGAGAAACACCTGTGAAGAGCCAACAAACTAAACCACAGAAGAAACCAAGCTCCACATAAATCATATAGTGCACCTTAATGTACTGAACAAACAATATGACACTAAAGTGAGTACAGAAGGAATATAATGTTTAAATATATATAAATCAAATTAAAATCAAATTAAAATTCATGCACGCTGTCCTGTCACTCCGACATGCAAAGCAATCACATGCTGCTGTATACTGCTCATAATTAATCACTCCCAAATCAACCCACAATTACAGCAAATAAATAAGAAGGGACTCCAAAACACAGGCTACAGTTTGCCTACATTGAGAGGAGGATCTGAGAACAGGATTTCAAAATCAAAATGGGAAATATTTTCCTTTTTGTACCATGTCAGCTGAACATGGAATAGTAATTGCTTTTTGCAATTCTGATGTCTCAGATTCACCACACCTGGGCTGATTTGCTTTAGAGGATTGGACATTTTGCTAATTCTTGGTGCATGACAAATAAAACAGAAGGGGGGAGGGATAGGGGGAAGATGAACGATGTACCTTTAGACTGCTCTAAGAAGTCTTAGCAAATAAGGATACCCAGGCGCTGAATGAAGGTAGTTTTCTTGGTCTTAAAAAGGTGAAGGATATGGTTTCACCAGGACTTGCAACTTAATAGAATAAAATACAAGCAATGTAGCAGGGTAAAAAAGTATCATGAACAGGCAGACTGTTATATTTGAAAAAAAAATAATAATAATATACATATATATATAAAGCTATAACTCTGAAGCATCTGAGAGTAGAATACTATTTCACAGCTTGGCAGGAGACAGAGAAGGCTGACAGACTAAAGTTATACCCAGTTGTAATTTGATACACCAAAATGTTTGCATGCTGCACTTTTAGGAGGGGGAGGATGTCCTAACTTTTTGGTTATAGGTTTTACTATACCATTCCCCTGTTGTAAGCTCTGTTTCTCCACTTTTCTTGTGGATTCAAACCTTTGTTTGGCACAAGTGGATATAATTTAATTGTTTATTTATTTATTTATTTGGGAAGGAAGGAAGAATGGATGGATGGAAGAAAGAATGGAAGGACAGAAATGTGACCAAATGAACTAAAACGTGATTAAAAGACAAATCTGATTTCATGAGTGTGGAAGGATGTATTCTAAATAAAAATATACTGCAATTTCATAAACATTTCATAAAATTCTGCAGAATTTCATGAGTTTTCTGCAGGAGAAATACATGAAGGGCCAAGAATACACGAAGGGCTCATCTACAAGAAGGGCCGGAGGGCTGACCCAGGAAACTACAGGCCTGTCAGTTTGACCTCAGTGCCAGGAAAGCTCATGGAGCAGATCCTCCTGAGAGTCATCATGCAGCACTTGAAGGGGAAGCAGGCGATCAGGCCCAGGCAGCATGGCTTTATGAAAGGCAGGTCATGCCTGACGAACCTGATCTCCTTCTATGACAGAGTGACGCGCTGGGTGGATGAGGGAAAGGCTGTGGATGTGGTCTACCTTGACTTCAGCAAGGCTTTTGACACCGTCTCCCACAGCATTCTCCTCAAGAAACTGGCTGCTCTTGGCTTGGACTGGCGCACGCTTCGTTGGGTTAGAAACTGGCTGGATAGCCGGGCCCAAAGAGTCGTGGTGAATGGAGCCAAGTCCAGTTGGAGGCCAGTCACTAGTGGCGTCCCCCAGGGCTCGGTGCTGGGGCCGGTCCTCTTTAATATCTTCATCGATGATCTGGACGAGGGCATCGAGTGCACCCTCAGTAAGTTCGCAGATGACACCAAGTTAGGTGCGTGTGTCGATCTGCTTGAGGGTAGGAAAGCTCTGCAGGAGGATCTGGATAGGCTGGACCGATGGGCTGAGGTCAACTGCATGAAGTTTAACAAGGCCAAGTGCCGGGTCCTGCACCTGGGGCGCAATAACCCCAAGCAGAGCTACAGGCTGGGAGAGGAATGGTTGGAAAGCTGCCTGGCAGAGAAGGACCTGGGAGTGATGGTGGACAGTCGGCTGAATATGAGCCAGCAGTGTGCTCAGGTGGCCAAGAAGGCCAACGGCATCCTGGCTTGTATTAGGAACAGCGTGACCAGCAGGGCTAGGGAGGTGATCGTCCCCCTGTACTCAGCTCTGGTGAGGCCGCACCTCAAGTACTGTGTTCAGTTTTGGGCCCCTCGCTACAAGAAGGACATCGAGGTGCTTGAGCGGGTGCAGAGAAGGGCGACGAAGCTGGTGAGGGGCCTGGAGAACAAGTCCTACGAGGAGCGGCTGAGGGAGCTGGGCTTGTTCAGCCTGGAGAAGAGGAGGCTCAGGGGCGACCTTATCGCTCTCTATAGGTACCTCAAGGGAGGCTGTAGCGAGGTGGGGGTTGGCCTGTTCTCCCACGTGCCTGGTGACAGGATGAGGGGGAATGGGTTTAAGTTGAGCCAGGGGAGTTTTAGGCTAGATGTTAGGAAGAACTTCTTCACTGAAAGGGTTGTGAGGCATTGGAACAGGCTGCCCAGGGAAGTGGTGGAGTCACCATCCTTGGAAGTCTTCAAAAGACGTTTAGATGTAGAGCTTAGGGATATGGTTTAGTGGAGGGCTGTTAGCGTTAGGTTGGAGGTTGGACTCGATGACCTTGAGGTCTCTTCCAACCTAGAAAAAATTCTGTGAAATTCTGTGATTCTGTGAATTATAATTCAATAGTAAATCCCATGTTTCATGTATTTTCACAAAATAATGTACTGCTTAGTGCCATTTACAACATCCATTAATTAAATTAATTTTAGTTGTATGCATCACAGTTCTTATTCTTAAAATAGCAACACAGACTACAGCAAATCAGACTACATCAGCAGAATGTAATTTTTGCTCAGTGTTTTATCAGCTAGTCTCATTAATCAGAAAATACTTGTACACATCCCATCACAGTCAGATGACCTTAGATATTGAGCAAAATAGCATGAAATTGTAAAATAAGGCAATCCCAAGTCACACCATAAGGCAAAAACATATATCAAAGCCTGAGTATAGTCATGTGTTATAAACAAGAGTTCCTAGAATCAAAAGAATTTTCAGCCATGTTGAAATTCACTTATTTAGTGCTTATGAAAACTAGTTTCTCTTTATCTGCTTAATATGTATATAAATTTATAATTTTCAAATTTCACAGGCCTCACAAGCCTTTTCATACTTTCTCATCCTTTAAGTGATGCACCTGTCAAGGTCAAAACACTGCACAGAAATGGTTCATTCAACTGATGCAATGGAAGGTCTGTTGCAGAGGAAAATGACTGTGTGCCCATAAGTCTCATTCTATAGAAAACTCATAAGTAACCTTCATCACTTTGGGGACATTGAATATGAATGTAATAGCAGAGTTCACCTTCAATTAATCATCCAGATAAACTACCTGAATAAACACGCCCTTGCTACCAAAATGCAGATACTGAAGCTGAGATCTGCATACATCCCAAAAAAAAGTGTCACTTGCCATCCTAATGTTTTGCAGCCAGTACTGGTCATTTCTTTCTCATTAGTCAGCATGTGTTGCATAAGACCAGAAGTGTCTTTACACAGTATAAGGGAAATGTCACATTCAAGGAAATGTCGGTCAATGTTGTCCTCTTTCTTCCTTGATGTTACTAGTCAGGCAGCTGCGTGTGCTACTCTCCAGATTTCTGCAAAAGGCTAGACAGCAGTGCACCTGATGAGCTGCAAAGGTGGCGTAAGACAACACCACCTTTACAAGCTTCTCTGCTTCTGAAACCCATAACAGTGTTCTATCATCATCCTATCTAGCAACAGAAACTGAAATTCTGGTATCATACCTACAGAAAGTGGATCACAGGACATGAGAGGAAGAATTGGTAAATTTCACCAAGATCCCAGAACATCTCCTTGTTTCAGGATGAAAAAGAAAAAGAAAGCACCTTTTGTCTTAAGGGCAAAAGACTGGTAAGGAACATAAGCAACAATGAGACAAACTTGCTGGTATATATACACATTCTGCTGCTAGAAAGCAGTGTAGAGTGTAGTTAGATACATCTGGATATGTAGACAGACCTCTCAAATGCTATTTTGTCTGCAATAGTATGCAACAGACAACTGAAAAATACAATATGTAAATAAAAGTTCAATTATATACTGGGAAAAAAATAATGAAAAGACAAATATATATATATATATTCTTATTTATATATATAATCTTGATACTAACACATTATTACCTGGGATTTGTCCCTTTTTCTAACTAACTAAAAGGGTCATATTTTGATTTAAGAAATAACAAGAGCAGTTTAGTTTATTTGAGCAACAAGACATTTCCCATAATGCATGGGAAATCTTAGCAGACCTACTCCTGTTTTTCATGTCTGATATGCTTGACAAAAGCAGCATGTTCACACTAATAATAACAGTCTTGTCAAGTTAGTCACTGCAAACACTGTAAAATCCCATCCTATAATCCTCCATATACTTTGTATTTTGTTTGCTTGATATGCACCATACCACACTTCAATTAGCTCACCAAGTGGAATTTCAGACAATTTTTAATTCAGTTATTCAATCATCTTATCATTCATGTACCAAAAATAAAATATACCACTGAAAGGAAACCTGAGTGACATTTGCATGTCTTTTTCCTCCATTCTTTCCTTAATGAGGTTCTTCTGGTACCTATAACACACTCAGCAACAGTTTCCTTGTCCTTGGCATAAGAATACTGTATTATGAATTGTTTGCTTGAAAGCTAGCACTCAGGGACTGCAAATGGCCAGGTGTTACAATTTTTAAAGAAATAGACAGCAAACTCTTTGGAGTAGGAGAACAGTTCCTATCTGCCTTGCTAAGCACAAAGATGGGAGAAAAAAAAATAAAATAAATAAATAAATAAAACTCTTCCTTCCAGGATAAAGAAATCTGAGACAAAAAAAGATTAAAACTTGGATTTCAAAGAAGCTAAGTAAAACACAGTGGATGCTGAGCTTAGGCTTCTGTCAGGATTTCAGCCAACAAGACCTGCACAACTTAGTTAGACTGCAATGCAGGAAATGCTACAGGTGACACCTTTCCCAGCTTTAATCACTGTAGATAGCATCTGCATCAATAATAGAACAACATCATTTGAGATGAAGGTCAATTTACCTCTAGCATGCTACCACGCTAAAGCCTTTACACCAGTTTTAGAAACCAATCTGTTTTCTATGTTGTATCACACTGTGTCACGAGCAATAGGAACTTCTCAGCTTGCAACTGATTTCAGAGGCAGCTGCAGCACACTCTACTGTGGAATACAAAGCAGTTAGTAAATATTACCTGTCTTTAGTGGCATTTAGAAGTCAAAGAGCCTTTTTCCATCGCAGTAGGAATTGTCCAAAATTTTCCAGAGAGAAAAATGGTTGAGGAACTTTTCATTCAAAATCACACATTCAAAATCTGTCTCATTTGTGTGGAAAAGGTAAAAGGGAACCTTTTTGTCTTTTTTCTTTTTTTTTTTTTTTTTTCTCTGGTTCAGTGATGGTACCTTTTTTATTTTCACAGAATCACAGAATTTCTAGGTTGGAAGAGACCTCAAGATCATCGAGTCCAACCTCTGACTAACAGTCCCCACTAAACCATATCACTAAGCTCTACATCTAAACGTCTTTTAAAGTCTTCCAGGGATGGTGACTCCACCACTTCCCTGGGCAGCCTGTTCCAATGTCTAACAACCCTTTCAGTAAAGAAGTTCTTCCTAAGATCCAACCTAAAACTCCCCTGGCGCAACTTTAGCCTATTCCCCCTCGTCCTGTCACCAGGCACGTGGGAGAACAGATCAACCCCCACCTCTCTACAGCCTCCTTTAAGGTACCTGTAGAGAGCGATAAGGTTGCCCCTGAGCCTTCTTTTCTCAAGGCTGAACAATCCCAGCTCCCTCAGCCGCTCCTCGTAGGACTTGTTCTCCAGACCCCTCACCAGCTTCGTCGCCCTTCTCTGGACCCACTCAAGCACCTCCATGTCCTTCTTGTAGTGAGGGGCCCAAAACTGAACACAGTACTCGAGGTGCGGCCTCACCAGAGCTGAGTACAGGGGGACGATCACCTCCCTAGCCCTGCTGGCCACACTCTTTCTTATACAAGCCAGGATGCTGTTGGCCTTCTTGGCCACCTGAGCACACTGCTGGCTCATATTCAGATGACTAACAACCATCACTCCCTGATGTTTGTCCCATCGTACTTCTCTGCCTGGCAGCCCTCCAACCACTCATCTCTCAGCCTGTAGCTCTGTTTGGGGTTATTGCATCCTAGGTGGAGGACCCGGCATGGACTTGTTGAACTTCATGCAGTTGGATATATGGACCCATCGGTGCAGCCTATCCAGACCCTCCTGCAGAGCCTTCCTACCCTCGAGCAGATCGACACACACACCTAACTTGGTGTCATCTGCAAACTTACTGAGGGTGCACTCAATGCCCTCATCCAGATCATTGATGAAGATATTAAAGAGGACCGGCCCCAGTACCGAGCCCTGGTGAATGCCACTAGTGACTGGCCTCCAACTGGACTTGGCTCCATTCACAACGACTCTTTGGGCCTGGCTATCCAGCCAGTTTCTAACCCAACGAAGCGTGCGCCAGTCCAAGCCAAGAGCAGCCAGTTTCTTGAGGAGAATGCTGTGGGAGACGGTGTCAAAAGCCTTACTGAAGTCAAGGTGGACAACATCCACAGCCTTTCCCTCATCCACCCAGCACGTCACTTTGTCATAGAAGGAGATCAGGTTCGTCAAGCAGGACCTGCCTTTCATAAACCCATGCTGCCTGGGCCTGATCGCCTGCTTGCCCTGCAAGTGCTGCGCGATGACTCTCAAGATAATCTGCTCCATGAGCTTCCCTGGCACTGAGGTCAAACTGACAGGCCTGTAGTTTCCCGGGTCTGCCCTCCGGCCCTTCTTGTAGATGGGCGTCACGTATGCTAGCCGCCAGTCAACTGGGACCTCCCCCGATAGCCAGGACTGTTGATAAATGATGGACAGTGGCTTGGTCAGCTCCTCTGCCAGTTCTCGCAGTACCCTTGGATGGATCCCATCCAGCCCCATTGACTTGTGCACATCCAAGTGCCGTAGCAGGTCACCAAACAGTTCTTCGTGGATAGTGAGGGCCATATCCTGCTCCCTATCCCCTTCCACTAGCTCAGGGTGCTGGGTATCCAGAGAACAATTGCTCTTGGCACTAAAGACTGAGGCGAAGAAGGCATTAAGCACCTCCGCCTTTTCCTCATCTCTTGTCACTAAGTTTCCCCCCACGCCCAGTAAAGGATGGAGATTCTCCTTGGTCCTCCTTTTTGTGTTGATGTATTTATAAAAACATTTTTTATTATCTTTAATGGCAGTAGTCAGAATGAGCTCCAGATGAGCTTTGGCCTTCCTAATTTTGTCCCTGCACAGCCTCAAAACATCCTTATAGTCCTCCCTAGTGGCCTGCCCACTTTTCCAAAGATTATAAACCCTCTTTTTTCTCCTAAGATCAAGCCACAATTCTCTGTTGAGCCAGCCTGGTTTTCTTCCCCGCCAGCTCGTCTTTGGGCACATGGGGACAGACCGTTCCTGCGCCATTAAGATTTCCCTCTTGAAGAGTGCCCAGCCTTCCTGGACTCCTCTGCCCTTCAGAACCGCCTCCCAAGGGACTCTGCCAACCAGTGTCCTCAGCAGCACAAGGTCAGCCCTCCGGAAGTCCAAGACTGCAGTTTTACTGGTCCCCTTCCTGGCCTTGCTCCACCATTTCGTGGTCACTCTGCCCAAGACAGCTCCCAACAATCACATCCTCCACCAGTCCTTCTCTGGTTGTGAACAGAAGGTCTAGCAGGGCGCCACCCCTGGTAGGCTCACTAACCAGCTGTGTCAGGAAGCTAACTTCCACGCTCTCTAGAAACCTCCTAGACTGCTTTCTCTGGGCTGTGTTGTGCTTCCAGGATATGTCTGGCAAGTTGAAATCCCCCACAAGAACAAGCGCTGAAGATTTCGCAGCTTCTGTCAGCTGCCTGTAGAACTCCTTATCCATCTCCTCATCCTGGTTTGGCAGTCTATAACAGACCCCGACCAGGACGCTAGCCTTGTTGGCCCCACGGATCCTAACCCAGAGGGACTCGACCTTGTCATTCCCAGCCTCGAGTTCTACAACATCGAAAGACTCTCTAATATAGAGAGCCACACCACCACCCCTTCTGTGTTGCCTGTCCCTTCTGAAGAGCTTATTTTATTTTATTTTATTTTATTTCGAAGAACTTCAATCGTCGACTATTTTTAATATAAGATAACTTTCATAAATTACTTCTTTCTCATCTTTTCTCCTGGGAGGAATATGTGAGCAATGATGTATAACTTGTTTTACTCTACTCTTTGTAATCTGTACATCCCTCTTTTGACAATTAAAAATGCTGCATTTAGTATGTTTTGGTTGTTATCACTTTGAGAAACAACAGTTTCCTGGGTACCAGCTAAAATGATGGAAATTTGTGTTAAGGTGACTATTAAGCAATATTTTAGTAAAAGAAAAAATGTTTAGCATCACTGTTAGGAATTACAATTAGTTTTCTTTCATTTTCTTTCATTATTTTTTTCTCTCCACTTGGTCATTTCTGTAAATTGTGGGGATTTTATTTGTTTATTTTTGTATTGATTTATTTTTTATTGTTTTTTCCACCCTTGTCTTTGTGTTGCATCATTCTGTACTTGTTTTGTGTTTGTTTGTTTTACAGTCAGGACAAGTGATTTTATCGCAAACATAGCACTAAGCACTCTCAGAATAACTGAATCATTACTAAATGCTTGGCTTCATGTGTCTGTCAGCTGCAAATGACATTTAGCACAGGCTTTATCTCAGTTGTGGTAATTACTGTACTGACATGAGCTCTCATACACAGCACAGATTGTTTTCAGAAGATGTAACCAAGCAACTCTGCATTCCCTGGAATAGCTTATCTAGCTGTCGGAGTATGACAATATTCAGATATATACACATCACTTTATATACATAGGAACACATACAAAACAGGCCAGTGTCAGGTTTTAGGCAGTATTTGCTCTTCCTTATTTCTAGGAACATTCAGTTACCCCATGCAAGGATAGTTACAGCATCTCTCAGTTGTATTCTGCGTCCGTATTACATACTGGCTGTGCATCTTATTATACATGAAGGTTATTGTTATTGTAATGTATCTCAGTGGTACACCAAATGTTACTTTAATGATGTAATTAATATGCTTGAACTTACCATCTGATGTTCTTAGGTATCACTCATGTTAACATGTGATACTAACAATTTCAAAGATACTGGAAAAAACAGCTTCATGTTAAGGGAGTAAGCAGAGAGAAAAAATAAATAAATAAGTAAAAGGATTAATAACGTATGTTGCATTCCCTAACAACACATTAAAAACCTTTGTGTCAGATGTGGTCAGCTGACATGAAAACTCAAAGTGATGTTGTCTTTGAAGTTTGTATTATTACATTATTTACATATATGCATTATTTACATATAGCTGAATTCTACCTTATTATTATTATGAACTTAAAAGAATAATAAAATAAAATAAAATAAAATAAAATAAAATAAAATAAAATAAAATAAAATAAAATAAAATAAAATAAAATAAAATAAAATAAAATAAGAAAAGTCCTTAGAAAAATTTTTAGCAGAAAGAGATCAATACTTCTAGATTCTGAACTCTGCAGTCAGTTATGCACTATTTTGGATGGACTGCTTTTAGTAGTAAAAAGAAGTTAACACTAGATTGCCTGATGAATTATGGGTATAAGTAAGCATTTATATTTTATTTTATTTTACCCAAAGACCATGTCTTTCCTGCAGATAAGGCAATATATATCAACGGAGACACAGAAATAGGTGAGGAAACAGAATAGTCCAATTGCAAGGGACTGTGTGCATGATTTCCAAATTTCCTTTAGGTCATGTTAGACATATCCCAAGAATACTTGTGTATTTTCTATGCAGAAGCCACAAATTTGTTAAAGAATTAAAGACAGGAGCATTAGTGTTGATCTTTGAAGTATATATGCCTTTAAAAATTGTAAAAGTCAATCAAGCTAGCAAAAACACAAATGAAGCTTTATAATAAATAAATAAATAAATAATCCAAAGGATAAGAGAAACTTTATACTGAAATGTGCATTTGATAGGTCTAGGTGACTACACTATTACACTGCTAAATGTTTGAGTTGACCATGATAAAAAAAATAAAGGTCTTAGCTAAACAATATTTTAATTGTAAAGTATAAGAATTGTAATTCCCAAATACAAGATTCCTGCATACCATCACAATTTGTTATCCTAATAATAACATTTACAGAAGAATTAGTTCTTGAATTAAAATCTATAACAAGTCAAATGCATTTACCAATTAACAATAAGGCATGTACAATACAAACATTATAATATACACTTTCTGGTTTTCAAATACATTGTTCTGATACATTTCAGTAGCTTCTAAATTTTCTATCACCAGGGTCCATTTCTTGTGACCATACCCAGTGTATATTAAATGTGACCATACCATACCAAAAGACACTTAGACTTTTCAAGTACACTGTGCTTAGAAATACAAAACATGTTCAGGACAGAAAGTATTTTTTAATCTCTGCCACAACTGACATATGATCCTGAAAACACTGTCATCTTAAAATAAAGAGACACATACACGCTTGAATGAATAACACCACAGGAGGGAGGCAGAAATGGCCTTTTGAACTTTTTCCTGTGGTGAATGTTTTGCCTGTGGACTGGTGCCAATTGACACATTCTCATGGTGTGAATAACCTGAGACTGAGCTCTTGGAACAAGGGACTCTTTAGGTGAAGCATCCATAATGCTGAAGAAACAGATTTCAAATATTAAATTTCAATAGTAAACCTCTCCAAGTGACATTTTGGTACCCTTGCTTTCCTGTCCTCAACACACACATCTTATTAAAAATTAAAAATAAAAATAAAAATCACTAAAAGGGACTAAATCCTGTGAGAAGCCCAACACCTGGAACTCCAGCTAAAATCAATCTGACTAGCAAGTGTTTGCAGCTGCTTATACTACTTGCCATGTAGACAAAGACAAAGACTAGTAGTCGGATGACAGACATTTCCTTTCTGTAGCTCATCCAGCAAGCCTGCTCCCCAGCAATATTACAGTTAATAACTGATATTAACAAACCAACCACACTGATGGCATGAAGGACCACAGTTCAACCTGCAATTACACAATAATCAAGACTTTTAAAGACTTATTTTTGTAACTTCTAAATACAATAAAGTTTCTATAATCTTGGTCTGTAGTAGCCCTACATGAGCATCAGCCGTATGATTTCCTACAGTTACATAAATCCTTAAATGGACAAGCATTTTTAGAAGGTATCTCTCAAGTCAAGAAACATCAGCATTTATCCTAGCCACAAAGAAACAGAGCCTGTAAGTTAAAGAAAAAGGCCTACTCAGAGAGAAAAAGTCTTTTCTTATGAGAAAAAAAAAAAAAAAAAAATCCTTTTCTAATTTATAGTACTTAGATATGGAGTTGCTGGAGTCCTATTCAAATAAAGCAATCCAATTAACAAACAACAGTGAGTAGACTACACATGGACAATAAAATTATAAACTCTCTTCAACTTGCTAAAAGTACTCTGCACTTCAGAAACTTGTAACTAACACATTGAGTGTTCAATGTCATAGAATCACACAATAATTCAGGTTGGAAAAGACTTCCAAGATCATCAAATATAACCATTAACCTAACACTACCAGGTCTATAAAAATAACTTTGCTTCTTCCCAGCCCATATTTTTATTGTTTATACAAGTGCTTAACTGCAGTAAATAAATGCAGTAAAAACATTCTAAATCTTTTTCCAATAGGACTTAAGAAGTAACAAGAATACTGTTATGATGATAGGATTTAAGATTTTAAATTTCCAATATTTTCATTCTATTTAGAAATGGCTCAAAAGCAATTGTGTTACAGTGATTATTCACTGGAGAAAAGAGAAAATTACTGCCAGAATATGCCACATTTCTAGTAGCTAGTATATTAGCTACCATTCTTTCTTTCAGGGTACGGTATCTTTGATACAGAATGAGAGAACTAGAAAACAAAGCTCTAGTATACACAAATATACCTTAATGTAGCTGTTTATTCAAGAGGCTTTGTGAACAAATTAATAATCTGCAATTCACAGCAATGAAATTCTAAAACAGGCCAGGGGAGGGGAGTGGAGGGGCGGGAAGAGGATGGAGGGTGGAAGACAATTAACATCTAGGTTTTAAGTGGTTATTTGCTTATTTTCCTCTTTGAAGTCCTTTACTTCCCAGTCACTCCTTATAGTAGGAAAGGGTTGATGATGGCTTAATCTCCCTTTCAAGGAGACAGCATCTGAAGCAGCCTAGTTAAGAAACACAAATTTTTGCCTTGCTTCCTCCTTTGCCTCAGGAGGGAAATAGTCTTCTTTTGTTAATGTAAATGTAGGCTAGTAGTTGATTATTCCTCTTTATCGCTCTTCCTTATGTGCCAACTCAGCAGTATTGTGAGATGTGGAAGTGAGCAAGGAGGAGAGAGCTATTTTATTGAGAACATTTTATTCTGTATTACAAAGCAGAAAACTAGCATTAAGAGGTAAATTCATTTGGGAACCAATCTTCCCTCTCCCAGGTGAAAATCAATGACTGTTTTGATACTGGCTTCATGAAGAGCTTCAGTGAGATTGGATATTTCATGCTTTGGGAAAGTTTGAAAATATTCTCTTAATAAAATACAAATCCTTGAGATCATAATACTCTCAAAGATTGCAAAGTGCTACTGAGATTCTCAATGTGCTCCAAAACCATATTCATTTTTTAATTTATTTATGCATGTGCTATGAGAAAAACAGTTTCATGGAAATATTCTTTGTGTCTACTTCCTACTTCTCTGTTTGTCTTTCTCACCATTGCCATTCAAAACTATAATATCCATTTTGCTGTAAAAATATTATAAGAATTCAGAAGACTAAAATTTTGTAGAACCTGAATGATTTAAAATATGGGTCAAAGATGATTTTACAGATGGACAATTTTTTATGGAATACAAAAGAAAATAATTTTCTTTATTAGAAAAGATTTTTTACAGAACCACTGAATTTCTTTAAAATTTACAGCTTTTAAATACATGTTTATTTAACACCAAAATGACAGAACAAGTAAGATAATGTAATTTAAACTAGAGTAAATGTAACACTGACATACTAATTCTAGTGCTATATTTTTGCATTTGTGCAGGAGGAGCTGGGGAAAAAGGAAGCAGAGGACAGATGAACAGCACAGTAAGCGTACACAGCTCTCTTCTGAATGGCTTTTTTTTTAGACTCTGTTGTGATTCCAAGATTCATTTTGCTTTACCTCTTTTAATGGATGGAGTCAGAAATTAAAAAGTGGTCTGCACGACTATCTATTGGTGGGGGCTATTAAAGGAATTACCTTGTCCATTGAATACCATTTAGCTTGGAATCAGTGCTAGTACTATTAATTTCTACCTTTTTAATGCACACTTTAGCTAGCACATGACCCATACTGTGTAACAGCAGTTACACCCCAGGGACTAGAGATTAACAGCATGTGCTATGAGTGGTTTATTTTACAATTGCTGTGAAATAAAAGCTAATGGAAATGAGCCACTGGTGAATTACTTTGCTAGCAAAGTCAACAATATTTTTATCACCATGGAAAAAGCTCACTTCTTCTGCCTTGATTTTTTTTTTTTTTAAAGATTCATTTCATAGAAGAACACAATAGTTAGGGGAAAGTTGGGGGAGGGTAAAAACAGAAAATCGAGATGTTACTTTCAATCTTACCATTTTCATTGTTTGTTGCAGTTTATCTGAATAAATTTTACTAGCTAAATCTCTGCATCACACTTAATTAAAACACAATTTGGGCATAAAAAGCAACATTCAAACGAAATGAAAATTATTTTCCTGATAAACTCCAGTCAGTCAGCTTTTCCTTCTCATTAAGTGAACATTAATGCAGCTGCTATGCCTGTATATTTTTGGAGTGCTAGGGAAGGAGAAAATTAATCTCACAGCAGGGTATCTTGGAGGTTTAATTTTGTTATTTTTTATTCCTTACTGAAAGGAAAAAAGAGTGCATTCAACATATTCTACTTCTCTCCATAGCCTTTCTACTGAGCAGTAAATTTCTTTCAATTTTAAATAAAAGATTAATTTAAAACAGTCTACTTTGTCAACATGCACATAAAGTGTGTGTGTCATTACCACCGAGGTGACTGGGGACAAACTTCACCGTACTGCATTATTTTCGGGTAGCACAAAGAGGTTTTCACCCCCACAACACATTACCCCATCCCACTGAAATGTACATCTTGGACCGGACAAATCTCATCAGCTGTTATTTCTATAATGATAAAGCATTCTGAGGACCTCCTATATAACTGCATCTTCTTAAAAGGAGTATCTGAGAGAGCAGTGGAGAAGAATAATGTCAAAGAGAGGCACCAAAAGAAAGGGCAAATATACCAATTTATCATATATATATTTTCTCTACAATTAACGATTTTTACCAATTATTGAGATTTTTTTCCTTTTTTACTCTCCTGTCTACAATTAACTTTAAGAAAATCATTATTCATATTTGGTCTTACTCCACATTTCCCAGCAAATCTGTTTTTTTTGTTGTTGTTTGCTTGTTTGTTTTTTATTATTTATTGCCTGGCTGTTCATCTGTAACATACAACAGTTGCAGCTGAAACTCAGAGAAAACTGACTGATTCTTTAGCACCTTGGCAGTCATTCATACCTTGCTCAAGGCACAGATAATGGCACAGCCATGAGAGAAAGATGACTGAATGGATATTATAAGAAACCTTTGACAATTCATATTAATAATAGAACTTCTTCAGAATTGTTGCAGTGGTGAGAGTATGTAACTCCGCATTCTTATATGCATTTGGAAATCACATTTTATCTGTAAATTTGTATGTGATGAGTATATTCAATCTTTGACTGCTTCATCACAGAGGACCTGCCATTTAAGTTTCCATCCAGAATTTCACTGATTAAGTGTTGTAATGGAGATGATGTACAAAGAGGCCCTGAAAAAAGGAACCACAAAAAGGAACCAAACCTGGATGAATACTTCCTGACATCATTTTCCAGTTAAGTATCCAGTTTATTTATCCTTCAGTAAAGCCATTTTAAGAAATACAGCTCCAGCTTTTCTACCTCCATTCTTCATCACATGGAATAAATTTCTCAGTATCATCACTCAAAACAAGCTATCTTCTCTTGCTCCAAAAGAGGGGTTTTCCCCAGTCACTCACCCTACAAGATATATACTTTTTATATATAATACCATGCTGTAGAATTTGAGTGTGTAGAATTTGAATAAGACTGCTGAGTTTTCTTATACAGCCATTTCATTATAAATCTTCACACAAAGTACTTAGCTGCACCCTGAATGAAAATTACACTAAAATTTAACCCAGCAGTCATCTGAATTCACTGCACCCTTGAGAAGAGTTTAGCAGAGTCTGTCATCAAGAACGGTTTCCTTTATTAATAAAGCTTCTGGTTTATAAGGAATTTGGAAAATGTACACCTGGAAGGTGTACATTTGCCTATTTCCTATTCATGTTACACAGATAATCATGCTGGCTTTGGGTAAGACCTATTTGTCATTCCCTGGTGAACAAACATTTAATTATGTTTGGGTTTTGTGCTTTCATTGTCTATTGCTTGAGTATATCTGTACACCTGAGTTCAAGGAAATTTATCTCAAGGTGCTTATAGAAATCTCAAACTGGAAATAGCGTAGGCTTCCTCCTTCTCTTCCTTCGCCCCCCCCCCCCCATCTCCCATCCCTCCCCCCCCCGCAACCCAACCCCAGATTTATACAGAGGGATGTAAAATCTTATGATGGGAGCTGGGATCTTGACGTATGAGATAGCTGGTACAAAAAGAAGTCAGATTTCAACACCAATGACTCCAATCTGCAGTAACAAGGACTGTGATAAACAAAGAGAAAGATAGATCAAGGTCTGAATGATGAAACAAAAGTGATGGTTTAGCATGCATTTACCTGAGCACTACAGTCCTTGCTATAATGCAGGCACACAAAAGCTTAAATCACAAACCATTGATAAACCAAATAATATTTTATTCTTTTTCCAAAGAAATCAGGTGCTTAAAAATAAGAGGCTGAGGGGAGTAAGATAATAAGTAATGTACACAATGAGAAAAGCATAATATTTGGGTGCACCAATGAGCCTAGTTAAAACACTCAACACTGTCATTTTGCTGTTGCCTGTTTCTCATTATGTTCTGCTTTGTAGGCATCTGAATGCCTACAAATCTGAATTCAGCTTCAGAAATCTTGTGGGGACATGGATAAGCACAGTAACACTCAGGGACATGTTGATTATATTCTCTAAAGTCATTGACAATGTAGGGCTAAATTTACTCACATGACTTTTAGATACTTAGATATGTATTTCCTCTAAAGCCTGTTGACAACTTTTCTAAGTGGCTGAGTAAAACAGCTATCTATCTGGAGAACTTCTGAAAATTCAGACAATCTGCATTTCATAACTTTAAAACGATAAAAAAATTGCAATGTATAATAATGATGATAGCTGAAATATCTCCAATTATCTTTCAACACACTAACAGTCGGCTGTATACACAATAGAGTATTCTTTCAGTAAACAGGTACAAATAAGTACATATATTTTCATACATTCTTTTTAGTTAAGAAGGCATGTGAAACTGTCAGGACTTGTCATTTTGAAGAATGCTTTAGGAATCCAAAGACGAAGGTGTAATTGGTTTCCGTTGCAAGGATTTGGTAGCAGAGGCCTGCAGGGATAGCTTCTGTGAGAAGAATCCAGAAGATACCTCATGTTAGATAAGGGCCAGTTTCAACAGACTCCAAATGGACCCACTGCTGCCCAGAAACTGGGCAAATAAATGAGGTTGTTTAGAGCCTCTGTGAGAGTAGATTTAAGGGGAAATAAAACAAAACAAAACAAAAAACTGCTACACAACCACTGGGAGAGGAGTGAGAACTAGCCCTGCAGCCCCCAAGGTCAGTACAGAAGGAGGGCAGGAGGTGCTTCAAGCATGCAGAACAAGTTCCCCTGCACCGTGTGCATGGAGAGGCCCCTGGTGGAGCAGGCTGTCCCCCTGCAGCCCATGGGTCCCACATGGAGCAGATCTCCACACTGCAGCCCCCCCATGGGTGGAGGAGCCCCTGGTGGAGCAGGTGGATGTGGCCTGGAGGAGGCTGCGGCCCATGGAGAGCCCCCGCAGGAGCAGGCACCGGGCCGGAGCTGCAGCCCGTGGAGAGGAGCCCACGCAGGAGCAGGGGGTCTGGGGGGAGCTGCCGCCCAGCCGTGGGGGACCCGTGCTGGAGCAGTTTGGATGGACCCCATGGGACGGAGCCGTGTGGGAGCAGTGCTTGAAGAGCTGCTCCCTGCGGGCAGCCCCCGCAGGCTCAGTTCGGGAAGGATGGCATATCATGGGAGGGACCCCATGTGGAGCAGGGGCAGAGAGGGACCAAGAAGGAGCAGTAGAGATGAAGTGCTATAGACTGACCGCAGCCCCCATTCCCTGTTCCCCTGCACTGCTCAGGGGGAGGAGGTAGAAAAGCGTGAACAGGGGGAAGATGTCTTTAGTTTGTTTTCTTTGTTTCTCACTTCTCTACTTTGTTAGTAATAGGCAATAAATTTCTTTAATCTCCCTCTTCTGAGTCTGTTTTGCCCGTGACAATTGTTGAGTGATCTCTGTGTCCTTTATAGAATTACAGAATCACAGAATTGCCTAGGTTTGAAGAGACCTCCAAGATCACCTAGTCCAACTGCTGAACTAACACTAACCAGTCCTCCACTAAATCATATCACTAAGCTCTACATCTGAATGTCTTTTAAAGACCTCCAGGGATGGTGACTCAACCACTTCCCTGGGCAGCCCATTCCGATGCCTAATAACCCTTTCAGTAAAGTTCTTCCTAATATCCAACCTAAAACTCCCCTGGCACAACTTTAGCCTATTCCCCCCTCATCCTGTTACTAGGTATGTGGGAGAATACACCAATCCGCACCTCGCTAAAGCCTCCTTTAATGTACCTATAGAGTGCGATAAGGTCACCCCTGAGCCTTCTTTTCTCAAGGCTGAACAATCCCAGCTCCCTCAGCCGCTCCTCGTAGGACTTGTTCTCCAGATCCCTCACCAGCCTCATAGCCCTTCTCTGGACTCATGCAAGCACCTCCATGTCCTTCTTGTAGTGAGAGGCCAAAACTGAACACAGTACTCGAGGTGCAGCCTCACCAGGGCTGAGTACAGGGGGACAATCACTTCCTTAGACCTGCTGGCCACACTGCTTCTTATACAAGCCAGGATGCTGTTGGCCTTTTGGTCACCTGAGCACATTGCTGGCTCATATTCAGGCAACTATCAACCAATAATCCCAGGTACTTCTCTGCCTGGCAGCCTTCCAACCACTCCTCTCCCAGCCTGTAGCTCTGTTTGGGGCTGTTGTGCCCCAGGTGCAGGACCCAGCACTTGGCCTTGTTGAACTTCATGCAGTTGGATATATGGACCCATCGGTGCAGCCTACCCAGATCCTCCTGCAGAGCCTTCCTACCCTCGAGCAGATCGACACACGCACCTAACTTGGTGTCATCTGCAAACTTACTGAGGGTGCACTCAATGCCCTCATCCAGATCATTGATGAAGATATTAAAGAGGACCGGCCCCAGTACCGAGCCCTGGTGAATGCCACTAGTGACTGGCCTCCAACTGGACTTGGCTCCATTCACAACGACTCTTTGGGCCTGGCTATCCAGCCAGTTTCTAACCCAACGAAGCGTGCGCCAGTCCAAGCCAAGAGCAGCTAGTTTCTTGAGGAGAATGCTGTGGGAGACAGTGTCAAAGGCCTTACTGAAGTCAAGGTGGACAACATCCACAGCCTTTCACTCATCTACCCAGCGTGATGCTTTATCATAGAAGGAGATCAGGTTTGTCAAGCAGGACCTGCCTTTCATAAACCCATGCTGCCTGGGCCTGATCACCTGGTTGCCCTGCAAGTGCTGCTTGATGACTCTCAGGAGGATCTGCTCCATGAGCTTCCCTGGCACTTGAGGTCAAACTGACAGGCCTATAGCTCCCTGGGTCTACCCTCCAGCCCTTCTTGTAGATGGGCATCACATTTGCTAGCCGCCAGTCAACTGGGACCTTCCCTGATAGCCAGGACTGCCGATAAATGATGGAAAGCAGCTTGGCCAGCTCCTCTGCCAGTTCTCGCAGTACCCTTGGGTGGATCCCATCTGGTCCCATTTACTTGCATATATCCAAGTGCTGTAGCAGGTCACCAACCATTTCCTGGTGGATTATGAGGGCCACATTCTGCTCCCCATCCCTTTTCACTAGCTCAGGGTGCTGGGTATCCAGAGAACAATTGCTCTTGGCGCTAAAGACTGAGGCAAAGAAGGAATTAAGCACCTCCGCCTTTTCCTCATCTCTTGTCACTACGTTTCCCCCCACGCCCAGTAAAGGATGGAGATTCTCCTTAGTCCTTCTGTTTGTGTTGATGTATTTATAAAAACATTTTTTGTTATCTTTAATGGCAGTAGCCAGAATGAGCTCCAGATGAGCTTTGGCCTTTCTAATTTTGTCCCTGCACAGCCTCAAAACATCCTTATAGTCCTCCCTAGTGACCTACCCTCTTTTCCAAAGATTACAAACCCTCTTTTTTCTCCTAAGCTCAAGCCACAACTCTCTGTTCAGCCAGGCCAGTCGTTTTCTGTGCCGGCTCATCTTTGGGTAGATGGGTACAGACCACTCCTGAGCCATTAAGATTTCCTTCTTGAAGAGTGACCAGCCTTCCTGGACTCCTTTGCCCTCCTAAGGGATTCCACCAGCTAGTGTCCTGAACAACTCAAAGCCAGCCCTCCGGAAGTCCAAGACTGCAGTTTTACTGATCCTCCTCCTGACTTCACCAAGAATAGAGAACTCCACCATTTTGTGGTCACTCTGCCCAAGACAGCTCCCGACCACCATATCTCCCACCTGTCCTTCTCTGGTTGTGAACAGAAGATCTAGCAGGGCACTTTTCCAGGTAGGCTCACTAACCAGCTGCATCAGGAAGTTATCTTTCACGCTCTCCAGAAAACTCCTAGACTGCTTTCTCTGGGCTGTGTTGTGCTTCCAGGATATGTCTGGCAAGTTGAAGTCCCCCACAAGAACAAGTGCTGACGATTTCGCAACTTCTGTCAGCTGCCTGCAGAATTCCTCATCTGTCTCCTCATTATGGTTCGGTGGTCTATAACAGTCCCCCACCAGTATGCTTGCCTTGTTGGCCTTCCTGCTGATCCTAACCCATAGGGACTCAACCTTATCATTCCCAGCCTCAAGTTCCATGACATCAAAAAACTCTCTGATATAGAGAGCCACACCACCACCTATTCTGCGCTGCCTGTCCCTTCTGAAGAGCCTATAGCCAGACATAGCAGCAGTCCAGTCATGAGAGTGGTCTCACCACGTTTCCGTGATGGCAACCAAGTCATAGCCTGCCTGCTGCAAGTTGCCTTCCAGTTCCTCTTGTTTGTTACCTATGCTGCATGCATTAATGTAGATGCACTTCAGTTGGGCCATTGCCGTCTGCTCTGGCCTAGACATGGTTCCCCTGGCACACCTCCAATAAGCCTTATTTCAGCCCCATCCCCTTTCTTATCTTCTCTCAACCCTTGGACACTTTTCTTCATATTTTCTCCACCATTTCCCTTTGAGGAGGGGAAGTGAGAGACCAGTTGTGGTGGAGTTCAGCTGCCCTCCTGAGTAAAACCACCACAAATGGTTTCTACCATATTCAAGAAAAGTGTTCTCAGTGCAACAAAGCTGAAGTAGAAACTGTGTAGATATCAAAATACACAGAAATGAAGAAAGAGAATTAAATTAATCCATCGTCCTAAAACTGGATCTTAAAAAGAGAACACGAGAAGAAAATCAGCTAGGGCATAGAAGATTACAAGTTTGTTTTTTTTTTTTATTCATTGATAACTAGCATTTATGCTCCATTAATTAAAGCTGGTATTGATAAAAATTGTCAAATCTCAGTTTTAGAACTGTGATTGTCACAAACCCCACATAAGAAAAATAAACAACAATCCTTGCTTTTTTATGCAATGCACT
Organism: Aythya marila; assembly: GCF_965140915.1. Taxonomy (NCBI): domain Eukaryota; kingdom Metazoa; phylum Chordata; class Aves; order Anseriformes; family Anatidae; genus Aythya; species Aythya marila. The sequence goes on along the minus strand of NC_139080.1, from coordinate 63,753,584 downwards.
TACCACTAATCATGGTAGATGAAACAAGAGTTTTCTGATGTGGTGGACTTATTAGCAGGAAACTACCATAAAAATTGAGATGATATAGCTCACAGACTACAGAGGATAAATATTATCACCCCTCTGAATTACAATTGTAGATTTCAGTATATGAAGTATGCAGCCATACCAAATCACATCACATTTCTAGATACTTGAAAACAATCCCCAAAGATACAGGAATTCTTCTTATTTGGGGACTTACGTACTACACAGATGTTCTACAGGTGCAAAAGAACTGATTGCATAGGAAACAACTAAAAGTTGTTTCTTGCAAAGCTCTGTGCATTGAAAAAACCTGTTTTGTAACAGTTCTACTTTAAATGTCAGGACTACAGTTTCTTTTTCAAGAGTAAAGAATGTTGTCACAAAAACCTTACAAGCTGACAATTAGACTTTTATAATGAATAACATAAAATAAACAGGAAATACTAGAGCTAAATATATATTTAGAAATGTCCTGTCAAAGTACGTGCGCAGGCCTGATATTAAAGATAATCTGTTCAGTAAAAGAGAATTTTGAAATTTGTGCAAATTTGTCATCCTCATCTCATATTAAAACCTGTTCTGATTTACAAGTTTAGATTATCAATAACTACATCTATAGTTTGATAAAATAATGTAATTACAGTTACAAGTAATTGTATATTTCACACAGTCCTTGATAAGTGCATGTTACATGTGTTCTAGTGGAAGATTTTATAAATGCGTCTTTCAGTTTTGGTTTAAAGAGGCAACTGGAATGAATATAGTGCATATTTAAATGTAATTGCTGCAGCAAGCAATGTACAAACTAAGGTTCATTGGAAGCTCATATAAATTAAGTTAGTCATAACTGCAATTTTAAGCAAACCTGGATTCTTTCCAACCCTACTTCTCCTTCCTATTCCTTCCCCTTTCGTTCATCCTCTCTTTCCTGTGAGAACAAGAGCAGTTAATGCACTTTTTTTTCCTGCACCTCAGCTGATACAAAGATCTATCTGGCAAGCCTGAGACAGATGCCCAGCATACATGGACTGGCTTATCCTATCTTCTGTACTTACTGTGCAGGAGTCCATTTCCTACCCTTCCAGTTTACCACTGTTTTATTGATATATATCCTCTGGCAAAGGTTTGAGAACAAAATGAGGATAAGCTTCCCACTAGACCCTCTATAATATTCTTGTGACCAGTACACAAAATAAGACTTGATCTGTCCACTTCTTACACCCATCTCACATAGCTGAATGAGGTCTTCCCTTAAACAACTGCTGTGACAAATACTAAATTAAATATCCACAGGAAAACAAACAAGAGGAAATCCAAATGAGATGGACTAGAATATCACAAAAACACATATAAGCTTGATTTTCCATCCCTGAGAAAACTAAGACAATTTTCTGGGACTGCTAGAACACTGGAAAAGGATTAGTTTTAAATGATCTCAGTACACTGAAACTAGGGTGGATTTTTTGTTTGTTTGTTTTTTGCATCACACAGACCTAAAGTTGGCTTTTGATGATTCAGAACCAATAATGGGGATTAATTGCAGTTCTTTGACACAGTGTATATTTTAGAGATACAATGAAAACAATATTCTGCCTGCCACAAGCAAATGGTCTTGTTAAACTTGTGTAGCACAATAATTCTAAATTAAATAGCACCATTAAACTTATTGTTACAGCATGTGTGCTGGAGAAGAAAACAATCTGTCACACACTTGCAGAAGCACTGAGGTTCTATTTCATAGTAAATCTGGACAAAATTACCCGGTCTCTATTCCTCACAAAGAAACCAAAAGAAAATTTTAAATTGTTTTGAATAACCTTATTTTCCTCATTGCTACAGTGGTGAGAGAAAAAAGTAATGTATACATTCTGCCATTTACCTGCCACTTACTCCAAACCTGGCTCCCCACCCCAGCCTTCCACCCCCCCTTTCAAATAACAGAGAAACATATGAAAATCAAAAGAAGAGCAAGCCATACATCCCAATTATTTCTGATAGTGACATGGGGGTAGGCAGATCACTCCAACAACCTGACAATACTTCCCAACATTTGGTTTCATCAGGTCTGCACTTCAGCTGCAAAAACAAGGATGACAGTAAACACATCAAACATCAACGCAGGTCACAGAAACCCACAAATGTAAGATAGTGGACTTTCCTGGGGAAAATCTGGGAAAATCACATTGATCATCGCTTTTCAGACCATCCTTTACCTTCATTTACTGTCTATTATTTTCTGCAAGAGGCTGCTGTAATATCTGGCACAACTTTTCTCATTTGATCAAATACAATCTTTATTTCAAACCCATATTTTGACTCTTTTTAAGAATGCATTTAAGAATAACGGTGCTTAAAATATGGTACAGTATTCTTCTTGAAATCCCTTTGAAAGTCACCATAGATCCTGAAGGACTTTAATAAGGTAACAGTAAATTTTTTGTAAGGGTAATGATATTGGAAATTTTAACTGATGCAAATGGAACTGTTTTAGTTGACAGCACACAACATCTCAAATATATTACTGGTATGCATACAATATAATTGCCAAATATATATATACACATACACACACACACACACACAATCTAAGTGAAAGTGGTAGATTTACACTGAAATTCAGCATTTATTGTGAGTCCCAATCAAATCTTTGCATATCTTAGACCACAGGAAAAAAAAAAAAAAAAAAAAAAAAAAAAAAAAACTTTCTTTAAATGTAGAGTAAGACTATTCCTCTGGGGACAGTGGAAGAGGTGGAATATAACTTTTCTTCATTTAGGGAAGACTTACCATGAGACACCATTAAACAGTATTTGACAAACTTCACTGAAATCATTTTATTCAGAGACATAATGACTCTGTTAAAGGTCTATAGAGTAACAAGTCTGCAACATACTATGCCAGCAAATCTAAGCTATATTTCTTGACTGCTAAAAATAAGCATAAATACTGCATAAAATAGAGTCTTGAATTAGTTATTGTCTGAGACTGATTTAGTCTCAATGCACTCTCCAGCTTAGTCTTAAAACAATCATAATAATATTTTTTAAAAAAATAATTAATTAAAAAGTACAAAGAATAACTGCCTCATTTGGCCCTTGTAATTACTGCAATGCATAACAACAAATGAATTTATAGGGAGAATATATCCTTATCTTGTGCTCAGAATAGCTTCTCCACTGTTCTAGCACTCATCTTTCTGAAATATTGTGAGCTAAAATTTACATCCAAACCATTCAGTTTAAAATCTTTGAATGGACTTTTCTTTCATATTCTTTTAAATCTATTTATACTTTATTTAGCAATGAATTATGCAGTTCAGTAACATCATTTTTTTTTTTTTTTTGAAAGAAATTATTCATTTTGATAACTTTTATATCTCCTGCAGAATAACTTCACTGGATATAAAAAGAGTTAACAGCAATTTCTCATTCACTTTAACCACACCATTTATGATTACATGGACATCTACCAAAATCACTTGCAGTCAACTCTTTCCCATACTGATAAAGCTTAGGCTATTTTCCCTTCTCTGTTAAGTATCTGATTAAGTAACCTTTGATCCTTCCCTTCTCTGTACAGTCCCTAGGTCTCTTAAACAATGAGTAAGATGAAATTTCTTGCAGTTGTGATAGTTTTAAAATGCCTACAGACTGCAGGCTAATTCTGTGGTGTCATGAGGTTTTGTTCTCTATTCCTGTTCACTGCCTAACATCTTATTTACCTTTTCCATTGCTGCTAGGGACTCAGCTGAATGTTTCAGAGTACTGCTCACAGCGCCTTCAAGGATTCACTCAGGAATGAGACACCATTAATTTCAAGCCAGTTATTGTGTTTATAGTCAGAACTGTTTTGCCACCTGTGTTACTCCATGATTATTGACATTAAATATTAGCTGTCACTTTGTTGTTTACTTGCTCATTGACTACCTCCGTCAGCTCTTTCCTACCTTGGAGTAGTTTTCCAATGTCAAGGCCTTGTCATCTTGCTGCTCATCCCATTTCTAGTTGTTTTCTGAAGAAAACAGTATCAAATAGGATTGGTGCCTGAAGAGGTGATAAAAGAACTTCACTGACAGTGTGCATTCTCTGAAAACAGGCCACAGTTTTCCTTTTTCTACTCAGTAATTAACCACCATTCTTCCTCAAATCTGGTGATCTGTCAGCCAGCCCCCTCAACCACGTTTACTGATGTGACTTTCAGTACTCCAGCAGAATCATTTGATTTACAAGCTTGATATTTAACACCTATTTCCCAGGTGCCTAACTAGCTGTAGTCCTTCTTATGGTTTTTACCAATATAATCAGTATAGAAGTAACATATAATGGTCTATAGATTCCCAGACACCCTTTGGGGCCCTTTTTGAAAGCTTGTTCACATTTGCCTCTTTCCTCTCTTGTGGCACCAAAACTCATTTGAGTAACAGGTTTTACATCACATTGCTGTTAACAATTCACTCTGGACCTTTCAAGTGAAATCTTTTGCTCAAAAGAATGTAGTAGTCTTAGATTTTTCTCTAAAATCTTTTCCAGTGATGTCCAGTTAATACTGAGGAACCCAAATACAAAGAGGTCACTTAGATTTTGTTTCTGGACATAATTTTCAATTTTGTGAAAATTTATGATCATTTTACTCTGCTGCTGCAGCTACCATTAAGCAACCATCTCAGAACAGGACTCTACCATAGGAAAAATAAATATATTAAAACATGAGTGTTTTTCTTAACTTAATAATTTTCCAAATATTTTATCCTCTACAAAGAATTTATAAGACTTGAATTCAAATGTCTACCTTTGGTCTGAAAACAAGTATTCAAACACCAGTTCAAGCTGTACTTTAAAAACTTGAGAATTTCCAAGTTAAATTTAATTTCTCCATAAATAAACTTACAGTTGAAATATGTATGAACAAGGCAAGAGATAAATAATTTGGCAAAAGATCCCTTCTATTTATTCAGATCTTGAAAAACTATTTGGCTATACTGTAGGGAGTATATATTATTCATGCTATTTATCCAACAGATCCAGGTGACAGCCAATCGAAATGTCAGCTAGAAGAGAAATAAGATGTAACTTGTATCATAACGCCTTTTAGAGGTGTAACATCTATTCTTGTCTGGCACTGTACTTGGTCAGTTATTACACAGAAAGCATGTGATAAACACATTCTAATGAGATACGACAAAAAGAAACACACCACTTACCACTGAACAGAAGTACATGTATTGTAGGCAAATACAACAAGGCAAGGCAAAGGCAAGGGCAAGGGCAAGGGCAAGGGCAAGGGCAAGGGCAAGGGCAAGGGCAAGGGTAAGGGCAAGGGCAAGGGCAAGGGCAAGGGCAAGGCAAGGAAGACCTTGTTGACTTTAAAAATGTCAAGTAGGCTACTTTGATTTATAAACATGTCAGGTGTTAAACATACTCTTAATGTCATATGTTTTGATAAAAGCAACATTCACATACATGTATGTATGCAAAAGTCAATAAGCAGAAGTGATCAAAAGTAATACGTTATTTATCTTATTTATTAGTTTTCTAATATCATAATTTAGAGAAGCTGAACTATATTGCAATTACTTTTCAATATAGTATGTGTCTGTATATGGGTATGAAATTGATTCTTCACCTAAGTCCATGTTGGAGTGGAAGTCCACCTGCTTTCATGTTGGGGCTGGGGAATGGTGGGATATTCTTAAAAGTGGGAAATGTGAACCTCTTGAAAAACTAAAACATGAATTGTTTAACGTATGAAATTATTTTCATAGATGAAGAATAGTAAAAAAGAATAATACATAACTCAGAGAGAAGTAGTCTAAAAATCGTTATCATTTTACAAGAATTCCATATCCTGCTGTTATGTGCTATATGTCCTTCAGGGAATACGTTTCAGAACCTGATAACAATTTTCTAGCTTGAAACACATCTCATGTCATAGATCCTTACTTAGTAAACAGTGTAAATGAAGAGAATACATTTGGACTTGAGGTAATAGAAGATAGAACTATGAAAGAACGCCTCTGATCATTCATCGGTTGACTTTTTGATTTAGTGTCTCTATACAATTCGTTGTATCATCCATACATAGTTCATGGAGACAAGAAAGTGTCTCCAAGTGGTACTTTTCGTCCTAGAAAGCTGAGACCTTTCTGTTGTCTACCAAAAGGGGCTCAGTCAAGCCTGCTCTTAATTTGAGAGCCTCAGTGAAGAATTTCAAGTCAGATAAGATGAACTCAGCATTTCATTTGCAGTTACTACCAGGCAGTGACTTCTTACTTATGTAAGAACACAAATAAAGATGTCTTGAAACACACAAGTACCTAAATAAATTCTTGTTAAATGATTTTTTTTTTTTTAATTTAAAATTTTATTCTTTCCTTTGTGTTTCAGTGTGAATTCAGTTCTTTGTGTTTCTCATTGACATACTGCAATATTTCAAAATTACTTTTATAAGCAAAAGATTACAGCTGTCTTTAATCAGAGAGTAGGAACTCTATATTTCTGAGAGACCCTCTGTACCAGGGAAAATACAGACAGTCATGAATATTTTGAAACCAAAGAATAATCTGGATTTTCAGTCCAACTTTTCTAAGGAAAATAATGTTTTAACTGTAAAATGAAATAAATAAGACTCCAAGATAGAAAGAACCTAGAGATTTGGCTGATAATATAGAAAACTAAGAAAACAGAAGAATCCTTGATACTAAGATGAGTAAGAGGCTTAACTGTAAGTTCCCTAGATGTCCTATGGTTTCAAGAATAACAATGTTAACTGTAACACTTTGTGGCAAGAATTAGAGTTTTCCTTCTGTGTTGAAATGAATCACAAAAGCAGGAGCAAAGCCTCTTTCAAAAACACAACACAATTTAGCAAACACCTGTCAGTTGAAAATAAAGGAAATCAAGACTCTGAAAGTGGAAAGTTTTCTTTAGGCAGCCCCCACAGAGTAGTCCAGTGAAAATAGTTATATTGATATAATATATGAAAATCAAGGAGAGCCGTCAGATCAGGCAAGGTCCAAAGATTCCGTTCTGGAAGGAGTTATTCACCTTCAAAAGATGTACTGAGCTACTCATCCTTCTACTGAATTCTGTGGGATTGCTGAATTCTTAGTTTGTTAATTTAAACAGAAAAAGTAGTCTTATAAACAGCACAATACCTGTCTGAACACGACTGTGTTTATTTGCAGTCTCTAGCCTATCAAGTGGTTAGAGAGATCCATCGACTAGAAAGAATAAAAAATTATGATGTTATTGAATGTAAAGGACTTGGAGTATATGCAAGAAGTATTATAAAAAACCTTCTGCAGATGTCCGTGATGTGGTGGATTTACACAGGCAGGCAGCTGAGCTTGACCACAACCGGTCTCTCCCCTTCCTCAAAGGGAAAGGGGAAAAAATATGGTGAAAAAAGCTCAAGGATTGAGATAAGGACAGGGAAATTGCTCAACAATTATCATCATGGGCAAAACAGACTCAGAAGAGGGAGATTAAAGAAATTTTCTGTCTATTACTAACAAAGTAGAGAAGTGAGAAACAAAGAAAACAAACTAAAGACATCTTCCCCCTGTTCACGCTTTTCTACCTCCTCCCCCTGAGCAGTGCAGGGGAACAGGGAATGGGGGCTGCGGTCAGTCTATAGCACTTCGTCTCTACTGCTCCTTCTTGGTCCCTCTCTGCCCCTGCTCCACATGGGGTCCCTCCCATGATATGCCATCCTTCCCGAACTGAGCCTGCGGGGGCTGCCCACAAGCAAGAACTGCTCCCACATGGCTCCATCCCATGGGGTCCATGCATCCATCCCCCAGGAGCAAACTGCTCCAGCACGGGTCCCCCATGGGTGGGCGGCAGCTCCCCCCAGACCCCCTGCTCCTGCGTGGGCTCCTCTCCACGGCTGCAGCTCCGGCCCGGGGCCTGCTCCTGCGGGGGCTCTCCATGGGCCGCAGCCTCCTCCAGGCCACATCCGCCTGCTCCACCGGGGGCTCCTCCACCCATGGGGGGGCTACAGAGTGGACATCTGCTCTTGAAGGTATGGATGCCTCCTTACTGCCCACACTCCAAGGAATACCGTTGCATCTTAAATTGACAGCGAAGGTATCTTTGGTTGTTATAAATCAGGATCTTTATGTAAATTTCCATTCTAAAGCATCTTTATGATTTTTTCTTACCTGTCTTACTATTAGATGACATAACCCTACTTAAAGTGTCAACAATATCCACAATGCATCACAATGCATAATTTTTTTATTCTTAATTTACTTGCATGACTATGCTGTGATGCTATAAAAAGAATCTGATTTGTAATGAAAATCAGTTTCTTAGAGAGTGAAATCTGATTGAAATTCCAAGATCAATATTCCAGTGGCTTTCTATTTTGAGGCAGGAAAAAGAGATTTCAGAGCTCATGGACTTTTTATGACCTTTGCCTTCAGGCAGAAAATTCCCAGTAGTTATATGTTCAGTTTCTGACAGTACATTGCAGCTGGCAATAAGTATTTCTCCATGAGTCAACTGCTAACACATTCAGATAAGCAGAGCTAACAAGAATATCTCTAGAAAAAGGCCTTGTCATTGCCAGTAAAGGTTATGTTTGCAGTATATATTGCAAGTCCTGCTCTTGCTCAAATGCTGGGCAGAAACTAGCTTGCTCTGCCTCTATGCAGGCTGAAAAGAAGGAGGAGGACAACTCTATTCATATATTATCAAACCCAAAGTAATCTGTAAAATATCCTGATGATACACTGAAGCTTTCAGTGGATCTAATTTAGCACTACATTATCACTTCTTTACCTATTTCTACCCTTACCACATTTGACTACTATGGATCCAATGAGACTATCAGTCTCCATCGATCAAAGTGCAGCTCAGTTAAAGTCAGGTGATACTCTGGGCCCTCATCAATACACATTTCCCAAAAGTACATATGTTTTTCTAAAGAAAAAATAAAATAAATTTTCATAATTCTTTCCTACTAAAGAAAAAAAAATCAATAGGTAACTTTCAAAAATAAAAATAATAATAAAAATAATAAAAATAAAATAAATAAGTAAATAAATAAGGTAACTCTGCAAAGAGACTAAGGTCAAAGGAAAGAACGAATCATAGTTTCTAACATCTCTCTAATATAGTCAATTTCTGCTGGTATCTCCTGAAAAGAAAATTGAATATTGGGTAGGACTTATGAGCTTTGTGGTTCACTCCTATGGTACAGGCACTTTTGTTCCTGTAGTGAGTTCCAAATAGCTAGTTCTGAATGGATAAAGAAGGCTACCAAAATTATTTATTGTCATCTAAACCTGTAGATTTTTGTCAATTAAAACATCAAACTAGAAGACAAAAGGTAAATAAAAGTTTGGACATAAAGACACCTTTTAAATCACAAACATATACATTCATGCTATTTGTGATATTCCAGATAAATTTATAAGCCTACAACAGTTAGTCAGAAAATCATGCTTCTCCATAGGTCCAGTGTCCTACCTGTCATTCTTGCTGATGTCTGATATAACAAAAGAACATCTTAAATGGTCATAAAGTGAACAAGTAAACAGAACTGTACATTTCAGAATGTCATTTTTCAGCACTGATCACAACCATATGCAACCATATTCCCCCCTTAAAGAGCATTTAAGGGGGGAAGTGAGGTGAGCAATCCTTATTGCACAAACAAAAATACAGTCTGTACTTTGCCTTTTAAACTTCCCTGATATATTATCAAAAATAATCCAAGAGTCAAGAAACATATTCCAGTTGTCTTTCCCAGCTTGTCAGCATCTTCCTATCACCAGGGCCCCATATGGTTGGAAGAACATTATGTAAAATCCCTGTAATTTTCAAAACATTCACTACTTCGACCTATTAAAAGATTCAAAAATATTAGATGACCTAAAATTAAAGCAGTTTGAAACACCATAACATTGCATTGCAGTACAAGCTATATAGGAGCTGAGGGGAACTTTCCATTCTGGCATCACGCAAAAGTGAAATGTGCAAGAATGGAAGGGTGAAGCAGAACAAGAAGAGGCCTTGTAAATGATACAGAAATTTAATATACTCATTGTTATGACCCCACTCTTAATATTACACAACCTTTGCTATCCTAAGATAAAAATACAAGCATTAGTATTCTTGTATCTCTTGTATTTCTTGTGTCACCATACAAGAAAAGCACCTACCTTGCACTGCATTGCAGGCATTTTCCACTAGCCATGTTCCCAAATGTCAACCAGCCTAGCACAGAGATCAGCACAAGTCAAAAACCCTAAGTTATCAGGATCCTACCACCTTGTAATTGACCAAGCAGTAATCAATAACAATTTCTTCTATCCACATATCCTAAATGTCAGAAGACTGAAAGACCTCGTGATGGATCATTAAATGTCAATTTAATTTGCCAGTATCAATATTCAGAGATCACTGAGGGGAAATAAGCCCATGCTCCTGGCCAGTTCTTTTTTAATCCAGGTTGGTAAAGCTGCTCAGGAAATGGTCCGGTCGTTTTTGGAGACATAATACTTTGTCAAAAATCAAATATCTTTGTGAAACCATCCAGCTGTGAGTGATTTCCCATTGGCAAATTTTAATTCAGATCCAGAATGATATTTTGGACCAAAAGAATGGTCATGCATCTCAGAGGAAGGAATGCCCTTGTTAGCAGAACAGCTGTCCTGGAAGTTGCTTCATCTATTTCTGATCACCATGCTACTGAATATGCCAGTAATTCGTGACTTTGACATTTATCTTTTTCAGATTTTCACCTCCTTCTATATTTGACACCTTAGTTTCTTCAGTTACAGATGTTTCATAAGAAAATCTGTGGGAAGAGCATAAAGATAGTCTGTGACGCTGAAACACAAACTCATAAAATGTGATATGTTTAGCATGACATATTGCAAAACAAATTGCAATGTGATCACATTTAGAACATCCCTGGTAAGATATCTGTCAGTTAATTGATTTTCTTTTTCTAAAGGAAAATTTTTGGTTTTATTGGAGGAATTTTTAGATGGCAGATAAATTTGTTCTCTACCAAACATATAATTGGATGGAAAATACAGTTTACTAGACAAAGTGATAACACTTTTCACCATCACTCAGCTTCCCTGATGATGAGAGAAGGAGCTTTTTGAAAAATAATAAGCAGCTGGTAAAAGCTTGGCAAACTGGAATTATTTCAGTCTTCCCTGGAAAACAAAAAAAAAGCAACAGCAACCAACACAAACACACATCACAACCTTTTCAGAAAGGAAAACTTAGCAGGCAAACAGAAGCAACTTCCTATAAAAGCAACAGCCTCCATCTTGTTTGTACTAACTCAACCATATTTACATTAAAATTTAGACACTGCTATAAAAGTAGAAAAATAAAACAAAACAAAGCAAAACAAACAAGCAAACAAAACATACTGTAGTCCCTTTAGAACACTTACTGTTAGTCAACAGTAGTTGCCACTATTTCAAAAGGGACAGAAATTCTTTATAATACAGATGCTTTGCTACAGTTTGATAAACATATCTGTGAACACATTTCACTTCTGTCTCCAACAGCAGCATGTATTTTTCCTTGAATCAGAAATATGACAACTTGTACCATGAAGGCAGACTTGCCTTGCTGAAAGCTAGCAACAGCAAACTGCAAGAAGATCTATTTCAGCACTGCAGCCCACTGAATCACATTAGACAGCAGTAGCTTATTTGGTCTAAGCCATGTGCAAGTAGATTTTTACTCTAGTGGGATATATTTTGAAAGAGAAAGACCCACTTAGGATTGTGTAGGAAGAAAAATATGTCTTTCACATCTCTGTCAAAGTAGAACATTTTCATTACCAAGCATCTGTGCACCCAAACCAAGAATTTTGCTGAACTATGTTCTGCCAACTTCTCTAGACAGCAAATGATTAACCTATAACCTTGGAATTGAAAATAACTGTAGAAATACATGGAAATGTTGTTCCTGACACTTCATTCTGAAAGCCACTCAGTACTAGCTTTACAATAATAAAGAAAAAATAAAAATCATGTAGCATCCTCTTCACAAACCCTCAAGTTATCTCCTAATCCTGTTTAAACAGATTAATCTCTAGAAAGTAAGCTTTCCATGTTCTAGACATACCCCAAAAACAGCTATTGTTAAAAAATACTTGAGCATTACCACATACCTAATTTGGAGATGATCACATATAATACTAAAAAAAAAAAAAAAAAAAAAAAAAAAAAAAAAAACAAACAAACAAAGCAGTGATTTTACTGAGTACAAAAGAAAACATACCTTTCAATAGGGGTTAAGACAGAGAGAGAGACAGAAAATGTTGTTTACTATGGGATTCCTAATAGTGCAGCAAACATAAAAATGTTAGAACTTCTCTTTTGAAGGAACATTACTAAATTTAAAAGACACATGAAAAAATAGGAGGTCTTTGCGTGTTTATTATTTTTCCACTGTACTCTATTAAATTAACACTTGTATTTCAATGACTCAAGAGGAAGAAAAATACTTCAAAGAACAGAAAATCTCAAAGATCAAAGACTATCACTTCCCAAGTTTATATGCTACTTCCAAAAGGGTGTACCTAGCAAGTTTCAACAGCCTGGTGACAAAATACTTGCACAAAGTCATATTTAATTAAACATCCAAAGACTGTAATCACCTAATTATATCACTAACCTTACTCTTATGCTGATTCATTGGAAAGGGAACAGGACAGCAACCAACAGGGTTGCTGACTGTGTCCTGAGAAATATGAACACTTACTCCATTATTTGTTTCTGTTAGAAAATTAATTTGTAGAGATCAATCACTGTACAAAGTACTTGCTAGCCAGGAAAACCACATACTTCTAAATAGACTGAGCTATACTTACATTTAATAGATCATTCACATATATAAAGATTTCATCAGCTGACTCTTAGAGCCATATGAATTTAATTTGTTTGGGTTCACTTTAAGTTCAGCAATCTCTGCTTTATTCATTTTCTCCCAAGCCTGCTTTGAATTTCAGATATGAACAAATCAAACTGGCTATTCTTCCATCCTGTGTGACTTCATTCCATTCCTTCTGGAATTAATCCTTCTGCTTTCATATAGTAGACTGATTATAGCCATATTGTGTATCCACATGACTGTTGGGCTGCTTCTCCTCTCTCTTAAAAGACTTTATGAATCTTGGAAAAAGCAGAGTGAAGCTAAAACTGGTCCCTTTCAAAAATATCAGCAGCAACATTCAAATTTTCTTCTTTTCCTTTTCCTTATCATTTTTCTCTTTTTCTTCCTTTTCTCTTTTTTTCTTTTTCTTTTTCTTTTTCTTTATTTTCTTTTTCTTTATTTTCTCTTCCTCTTCCTTTCTTTTTCTTTGCTCTTAAAACATCTACAACAGCAGTTCTTATCTGCACAATTAGATCTTGGTGCAACAGCAAAAAAAAAGTAGCAGCTGGTGCTGATCCCCTAGCATCTATGCTATGATTGGATATACTTTTTTGGTAATGCCCACCTCAAACATGTTTTGAAACTATAAAAATGGTCCATCACTGTTTCTGAGTCCCACCAGAGGTCGAGGTGTCCTCAGTAAAGGGTGCTCAGAGTTCCTAGCCTAGCTACCTCAAAAAAATCTAGTGTGACTATGGACCAAATTGTTCTGCCACCTAAAACACTGCAGTGTGGGGACTTACTTCAAAATATCAACATGGCTCTGGACAAAGACTTTGCTGCCATCTCAGACTTAATAACACAGGAAGAAAATGAAAGGAATAAATCTGAACCATTTCAATTGCAGAGCAATTCAATGTCACAGCAAAAAGTTTGCACAGCTACTGAATTGCACACAAGCAGAGCAGCCTTTTCATTAACATTTCAGCCCCATAAATCCAGTTCCTTAAAAAAAAAAAGAAAAAAAAAATAATCAGCCAACAAACTGTCTTGTCCACTGAAAAACTACTTTTAAGGAATATGTATCAGTAACGGTACAACAACATCAGTGAAATCTTATCAGAAAACCTCATTCAATCATGTTTTTAGTCCAGCATTTTTAGCATTAGCATATTAATTTGAAATTGCAATTACTATTAAAATAGCTTTTCTTAAGCTCCCCAAACCATTACTTTTTTCTTTATTTTTTTAATTTAATGAAATGAATGAGGTGTTGTTTGGTTGTTTGGTTGTTAGTTTTTAACTCAGTACAAATTACCACAATTTCTGAGTATGGATAATCTCCCTTTCCGTACTTTGTGTTAGAATCCAAACACAAAGCACACTGTTGGTTAACCTTTGGATTTTCATACCCCACCCAAATTCCAATGTTTATTCCTCAAAGCAGGATCAACCTAACACAGGCTTTCATAATGCTAGTTTAAAAAATAATAAAAAAATAAACAAATCATCAAAGCTTCTCAGTATAAAAAGATTATTCAGTGGAATATTATTTGTAGTGTAGAGCACAGAGTTTTCCTGGTCACATTCAGAGCACCAAGAAATGCAGGGCAAAGAGCTCCAGTTTGCTTTGGAGCCTGTAACACTGCTGTTGAAGGAAATTTGTCTAAGTATTTACTTGTTTGTTGTCAGGGGAAGTCAGCCATTTGTTCAAGGTACCTGATACACTGAGAAAATGAAAGCAATGAGAATAAACTAAGAACAGACTGCTGACAGGCTTTTTAATGACTGGAGCCTGAAGGGCTTCTCCATCTATACAAAGACACCAACAGAAGAAAAATCCAAATTTAAGTGGTAATTCAGAGCTCTTAATTTCCCAGACTGCAACCAATGGCTCTTTAATGGAAGTAGGCTTGGTTTCCTGGGTTGGTTGTGATTGTAATTACTCTCTCCCGTACTGGCTGAGGAGAACAACAGAATAACAGTCCTTCACCTTTTACTGCAAAGGAGACATACTGTGCAGAGATAGCTTGAATGAATGGGTATTAAGACACCATCAATCAAAAGAGTAATGTGTATTAGAGGTGGAACTAAATTTACTGAGCAAAAGTATTGTTTCTGCAGCAGTGGTCTATTTTAATTGTTCATACAGAAAACCAACCAGGTAATTTGGAAATACCACAGGTAGTGATGGATTTTGGTCATAGAGTTTTTCTGCTAAAAAGAGAAGTATTCACTTGCTTGATGGTTGTGTGTGTTTTTTGTTTGTTTTTTTTTTAATAGATCTTAAATAAATGGCCTGAAAACATGTTTTTAACTTGGATCCAATATATATATATATATATAATTCCTAGAACAAAAATACAAAATATCAGTAAGACAGGTATTATACAACAAAACACAGATCTATGGGGTAGAGAAGTGATATTAAATTTATGAAGGGAGAAAATTTTGTTCAAAGACTACTAACAGAATCTTCAAATTTTAAAATTGTGCAGTTAGAGTGGGAATTTTAATTTCAAAATTCAAGATGATTTTGGAGAATATAGAAGTCATTGTAGGATATACACCAGATAGGATATGCCTTCAAGTATATGAAGGGGAACAGAGTAAAAATATATTTTTTTAATATTATAGAATTACATTTCTTTTTTTAGTTTAAAAAAAAAAAAAACTTTTTTCAGTTTGAATAAAATGTTCTCATTTCTGGCAACAGTTAAAAATTATTAATATTTTTTCTTATTCCCCCCCCCCCTTTTCTTTTTTTTCAAATATTTTTAGCCACTACAAAATGATGGGTTGAAGAGTTGTGAGTATGGATTGGAAAAAGAAGAAACATTACAAAGGAAGTATAAACCACAAAGTTTTTGTGAGCACAGTCTGCAAATATTCCCTGGAAAATCTGGCCCTAATTTGTTACTAAAAATACATAGTTTGTTATGTATCTGAAGGCATTCTACCAGCTTGCAATCTTCAGAATAAGCTTTCATCTTTGTGTATTCATGTGAGAAGTACCGAGAGGATAAGACTTTATGCAGTCTCCCACGGAAATCCAAACTTGTTTGCTTTACTTCTGAGGGCTCCATAGTTAGGAATGTAACTCCAGGCTACAGAGCTAAAGTGCATTATTTATATCCTTAAAAATGGGCTGCACATGAGAACAGATAAATCAAGAATACAACTTCCTACCAACCAGGAAGAACTGTTAATGATTTTCAGTCAATTAGAGCACTCTTAATACTTTGTATTGGTATTGAAAATACTCGGTAACTATATATGAAATAACTTTTATATTATGCCAATATAGAAACATACTTTTTTTCCTCATATAAATTACAAAAGGCTAGGTACACCCTAGCCTTCTCTCACATTCATTTTCTGTTTACTATCATGGAAAACACATGGTCCTTCATACAGCAAGCAGCTTGAAAAAACATAAGCAAGCGGAAAGGTAGAATATCCTTGAAAAGACGTAGCTGAATTCCTTAAATGGTATTGTAAGCAAACAGAATTTTTGCAAAAGGCACGGTTGTTTTTTTCACATCATTCACCAAAAGACTTTTTTCTACCACTAAAAAGAAAATGATTGTAAGCCAAAATCATTTCTGCCTTTGGTTGAAGGATGTGAAAGAGTCGTGAAGGAAGGGTAGAAGATAGATGTATGCTTGGTAAATTTCAGGTGAGAAGCTATTAGGAATAAGGTATATCTCAAAAAATAAATAAATAAATAAATAAAATAAAAGTAAACTCCTTTCAACACCTGAAGTCAAAAAGCTGCTTTCTAGTTGTTATTATATTAAAAATACTCAAAATGAATCCAATAAACTACAGTTTGGGTCTCTGCACGCACTCAAGTGTGCATTTGCTTAGGCCACGGAATTCCCTATAGAGCTCATTCCTGAGTTTATACATGTAAATGGGATGAAAATTAACATTTTCTGCTTTTGTCAGTGCAAGCATGCTTCAGTATAACTCAGAAAACTTCTGATGGATTCTTGCATCCTAAGATCATCTGACATATTTTGAGTGTTGTTTCTTTGGGAAGTGTGAGATAAACATAGAATGAGTACTTGCAGACCTTTTGCAATATATGGAAAAGCTCATGGAAAACTAATCATCATACTCAGTCATTTCTGTCAAATAAGTATGGTCTGAATTGTCTGTTGAGACATCTGCTGTGAGCTGCACATTAACACTACACCCACTCACACAGCCCTATTTGTTTATATTAAGGTCAACACGGTATTATCCCAAGATAGGTAGTAGCCTGTAATAGTATTGTCATTCTCTGCTGCTTAAATACTACCAGTCTCTGCATCTCTGCTCTCTTGCCTCATCACAATGTATCTTCAGCAAGTTGAGAAGGAATTGTGTCAGAGCGAGTGTTCATCTTGATTGCTTATTTAGGCTGAAAGGCCTTCAGGCAGAAATTGCTAGCAAGTATGTTATACCATTCTGGCCATACCAGAATGCATAATGACTCTTCTTCCCTTTAAAATTTCAAGGATAGAGAAATACAAAAATAATAATAAGAAGAAAAGAAGTCTGAAATGGGTGAAAGTCAGACCAAAGAGGGACGGACAAAGAAAAGACTAAAAAACTACACATAGTAAAAATAGAATTAATGCACAGTGGAAGGTTCAGAAATATTCCTGTCTTTAGATTTTGACTTTCATGGTTCCTCATTCTCAACAGCAAAAATCACAAATTGCCCCATCTCTTAATTCAATAATTGTGTCTTTTAGAATCACTTTCCCTGTTGATATGATTATATTTTGATCATATTTTCCCTTTTCTGTCAATCTTTTCTCAATTAGTAGGTCTTAGGGACAGCAGGGGAGATGCCATCTAGCTTAGATGGTGTAAACTAGCAAATTTTAGAAAATTAGTAGAGAGAAAACACATGGTCCAGCATCCATTCTACTCAAGAACAGTGTGAAAAGGACAATATTTACAACATAATATTACTACAGGATTTATCATGTCATATTGCAGGCAGAACAGCACAGGAAGCTAGGAGGAGAGGAAGCTAAGAGATCTATTTAAAGAGCATATTTTGAAAAATTACAAGCAAATTAACTTCAATAAAACATTCAAGAACCTTAACTCAGTTGTACAAAAGGTTTCACTTTGTCACTGCCTCTTCCTACTACAAAATATACAAAGTATATTGGTGTTGCTGATATCATTCTTCTGATTTTTATTTAAAATCTGCAAGTCTGTAATCCTGTATAGTCTTACAAGAGGTCATCTTCATACCAATTTATTCACAAGAATTCTACTACAACTACATGTTCACAGAAAAGTTTCAGATATAGTTTTGTCAATACAGAACAATGATGCAGACATAGATACGCCTTTACTGAAGAACATGGAATCGCTATTGCGTGTGACATTCTACTGAAGAAGCTGACAGCCCATGGCTTAGACAGGTGGTACACAGGTACACTCTTTGTTGAGTTAAAAACTGGATGGATGGCCAGAGAGTAAATGGAGTGAAATACAGCTGGTGACTGTTTATGGGTGGTGTTCCCCAGGGTTTGGTGTTGCAGTCCATCCCTTCTTTATTGATGATTTGGATGAGGTAATTGATTGCACCTCAGTAAATTTGCAGATAACAGTAGGGAGGAAGTATTGATCTGCCTTAGAGTAGGAAGGCCTTGCAGAGGGGCCCGGACAGGTTGGATCTATGGGCAGACACCAATGGGATGAGGTCCAACATGGCTAAATGTTGGGGCCTGCACTTTGGTCACAACGCCATGCAATGCTACAGGTCTGGGGCAAAGTGGCTGGAAAGCTGTGCAAAGGAAAAAGATCTGGGGGTACTGGTTGACACCCATCTGAACATGAGCTGACAGTGTGCCCAGGTGGCCAAGAAGGCCAATGGCATCCTGGCTTGTGTCAGGTATAGTGTAGCCAGTATGAGCAGGGAGGTGATCATCCTCCTGTACTCTGCTCTGGTGAGGCCACACCTTGAGTACTGTGTTCAGCTTTACACCTCTCACTATATGAAAGACATCTGGGCACTGGAGTGCATCCAGAGAAAGGCTAAGAAGCTGGTGAAGGTTCTGGAACACAAATCCTGTGAGGAGTGGCTGAGGGAACTGCGGTTGCTTATTCTGGAGAAGAGGAGGCTCAGGGCAGACCTGATTGCTCTCTACAACTACCTGAAAGGAAGCTGTGGGAAGCTGGGAGTCAGCCTCTTCTCACAGGGACTAGGGATGGGACAACTATCTCTAGCTAAATAACTAGTAACTAGTGATAGGACAAGAATGAATGTTCAAGTTGTGCCAGGGGAGGTTCAGGTTGGAAATTCGGAGAAATTTCTTCTCAGAAAAGATAATTAGGCTTTGGAACAGGTTGCCCAAGGGAGGTGGTGGAGCCACAGTCCCTGGGGGTGTTCAAGGCAAGGTTGGACACGGTGCTTAGGTACATGGTTTAGTTTAGTGGGTGATATTGGTGGTATGGGGACAGTCGGATCAGATGATCTTGGAGGTCTTTTCTAAACCTAATTATTCTATGATTCTACAATTATGTTCAAAAAAAAAAAAAAAAAAGGTCATGTAATTATTTCAGCATGAAGTTCTGACCTTTAGAAGCTACAGAGGTAATGCCTTCAGTTTCTGGACAGGATTAGATAGATTAAAATATATGTCATATTACAACAATCCATTCAATATTTTATAAATATAATTCATATTATGTTAACTACTGAAGGGGAGAGATTTTACCTTATCAGCAGTAAACAGAATGGAGACATGAAAGCCTCAAACTTCCTTCCAGATTTTGCTACTGACACATGAGGTTAGAGATAGAACTTTTCCGTGCCTTTGTATTACTATCAACAAAGCAGAGGAGTAATGGTTAATAGTATTAGTTAAGTATTTCAATAATTACAGGCAAAAAGTGATACAGCAACTACAACTTTAATTGTACATTTGATAATGAGGGATTAAGCACTGAAGTTCACTAAGATTCATAAAATACACAATTGCTAACACAAATAGACACATCAAAACTAACAGATTTATCTACTAAAAAAAAAAAAAAAAAATTAAGTTCTAGAATCTGTCCCTAGCAAGAACTTTTAATTTTAACCATTAGTCTTAATTTATCAGAAAACACAATAGAAATTACAGAAAATATACGTTCATTTTATTTTTGTTACACAGAAATTGTTCTTCTACAGATGAAAGCACACCATTCAATGTAAGGAACCACTGCAAACAGTGTTTATCTAATTCCAACCATAATGCTTTCAAGAAGATGTTTTGTTTTGTTTTTCAATTCCTGCAACTAAAGTTAAAAGGCATAATTAAAAATCACAGCGTAGACATTAAAACATAAATCAACACAGGTATAGTACCTTCAGAGAAGCTATGCTGATTTATATCAATAAGAAATATATATTCCCAGACCTAGCTTATAGAACTATACCTACTAGAATTTCTGAGTAAAATTTTCTGTTAAAAAATGAGTGCATTAATGGATTGTGGATAATTTAGTCAGGATCAGGTTAACTGAGGGGAAAAAAAAATGTGAGTAACTGTAGTTTTACGGAATATCTGCTTGTGGGTACAAAATTTATTGTGATTGACAGGCTAAAAACATAGTCCTGATTCATTTTCATATAGCACAAGAAATTATTTAAGAAAATTTGTCTGACTAGGCACAGTATGAGGCTTTATCTAATTCAGGAAAAATGTTATGTTCAAGTTGTCAGGACCTCACTTAGTGAGAAAAGTGCAAACTAATCTGTATCAAACTACTTAATACTACTACTTAATACTACTACTTATACTAGACTGCAGTGCATGAGTATTTAACACCTCATATTTCTTGAATATATACCATCTCGCTAAATCTAAGCAAAAATATTTTAATGAGTTTTCACAGTACCCATACTGTGCACTAAATACTCAGTGGGTGATAGTTGCTGTTGTAGAGGAGCTCTTATTCCCAAACAGTCCAAAAATTTTAATTGATTCATTAAAAACCAAAGTATTTCTCATTGCTACAATTTGTTTTTATTACTTCATGATTCCCAAAATTCCACTTTGTAAGGAAATGATGTGGTCTTTTGTCTCCATTGCAAGCCACATACAGTTTACAAACTTACCAATATATAGCAGAATAAAGTTGCAAATATCAACATTTTTTAGTTATTAAATCTTACCAAATATGTAGCCTCTGCTTTAAATACATTGCTGTAATATTTACAAATATTTACTATATCTTCTCTTTACTCATTTTTATTATTTTCATAAAATTTCATAGAATCATTTAATCATCTAAGTTGGAATTGACCTTTAAGATCATTATGTCCAATTCTCAATCTGACCTACCAAGTCCCACCACAAAACTATGTCTCTCAATGTTACACCCAAACGTCTCAGATATCTCAAAGGATGGCGATTCCTACACTTCCCTGGGCAGCCCATTCCAATGCCTAACTCCCCTTTCAATGAAGAAATTCTTCATCAAATGCAATCTAAACTTCCCCTAGTGCAACTTGAGGCCATGGCCTCACATCCTAACACTTGACACCTGAAAAAAGAGAGCACCTTTTTCACTGCAACCCTGCAACCCCTTTTCAGATAGTTGTAGAGAACAGTGCTGTCCCTCCTCAATCTCCTCTTCTCAGGACTAAACAAACCCACTTCCTTCAGTCACTCCTCATAAGTTTCTTTCTCTAGTCCCTTCACCAGCTTTATTGTTCTTCTCTGAATGTGTTCGAGCAACTCCGTATCCTTCTTGTAGTGAGGGACCCAGAACTGAACACAATAATTAAGGTGCAGCTTCACCAGTGTCAAGTACGGTAGGACAGTCACTTCTCTAGTCCTGTTGGACATGCTATTTTTGATGCAGGCCAAAATGCCCTTGGCCTTCCTGGCCACCTGGGCACACAGCTGGCTCATGTTCAGCCAGGTGTCAACCAGCAGCCCCATGTCCTTTTTTGCTGGGCAGTTTTCCAGGCACTCTTCCCCAACCCTATACTTTTGAGTATGAGTTTGTTATGACCTAGGTGCAGGACCCAGCACTTACCCTTGTCGAATTGTTGGATGTAGCCCATCAATCCAGCCTATTCAGATACTTCTGCAAAGCCTTTCTACCCTCAAGCAGATTGACAGTCCTGTCTCACATGGTATGGTCCTCAAACATACTGCAGGTGCACTCAATTCCTTCATCCAGATCACTGATAAAAATGTTAAACAAAACCGATCTCAATACTGAACCCTGAGGAACAGTGTTGCTGACCAAACACCAACTGGATTGAACTCCATTCTTGGCTCTTTGAGCCAAGCCACTCAGCCAACAAACTGTACACCTATCCAAGACATGAGCAGCCAGTTTCTCCAGGAGAATGATGGGAAATGATGTCAAATGATTTAATAAAATTGAGGTAAACAACATCCAAAGCCTGTCCTTCATCTACTGAGCAGACCATCTTGTCATGGAAGGAGATCAGGTTAGTAAAGCAGGACTTGCCCTTCATGAAACTATGATGGCTGCTTCTGATCATTCAATTGTCCCTTATGTGACATGTGAAGTTTGTCAAGATTATCTACTCCATAACCTTCCCTGGTATCAACATCAGACCGACAGGTCTGCAATTCCCTTGATCCTCCTTTCTGCCCCTACTGTAGATTGGAGTCTCATTCACTAACCTTCAGTCAAGTTGGACCTCCCTCGTTAACAAGAACTGCCGATAAATTATCAAAAGTGGCTCAGTGAGCACTTCTGCCAGTTTCTTCAGTACCCATAGCATGTTTGAATTTCAATTTTCTAAGTTTGTTTCAGCTGAAATATTTAATGATATTTTTATTCTACCAAGGCATAAGCCTAGTACTGCAAAATAAATATTTTAGTTATCTAAAATAATATCTAACTAAAATAAATATTTTAGTTAATATTTTAGTAAGTTGAATCATTATGTTTTATGATTATAAGCCAGCAAAAATATAGTCACCATGATTTACTGTCATTCTTGGTTTTATATTAAAAAAAAAAAAAAAAAAAAAAAAAGAAATTGTTTTAATTGCTCTAATTGAAATGGGTGCTATTAAAAATAAAAACATATTTTGCAAGAGCAAAGTATCTTCTGTTCACAAGCAGAAACATGCTGTTGCATGGAAAACAAATAAAACTAAACAAGGTAATCATCTCTCAAGAATATTAAAGCCTACTATCTTGAGTGGGTTAAACTGATTCAGATACAGAGGTAGTTTGTGCTGCAAAATTATGTTTATCATAATCAAAATACTTCTTAGCACTTAATAACCTGATCTTGAAATGTAATTACTCTCATAATCTGTTGGGCATAGAGAAAGTTGTACATAATTTTGTTTCTGTGATTCTCCATGCTGGAACACACAAAAGAACTAGTGTTATGCAGTGTTAACAACATAGAAGCCTAACTCCTAAATGTCCTGACTTTTATGGGAAGCCCAGTCTCCATTATTCATAGTTGTAGTCACTAAAGCTAAAAAGCAGTATTCCCAGCAGGGTCCAAACTGATATAACCCTATCAGTGAAGCCCTAAGGAACAGGGAGCTGCATCTGAAATGCACCCCTGGTAGTCTTAGATAACTTTCATAGGCTTTCAGGAAGCATATTCCTTTGCCTTATATTCATAAACATTCTTCCTATTAGGAAACCATCTGCAGTACAACCAAAAGGTTGTACATCTATGCAATAAATCAGTGATTCAGATTGTTTTACTAAGAGATTAGGAGCCATTTGCATCATGTCTGTCAGTGTGTCAGATATGTCATTCTCTGAGAGAGACAGGTGGCTAGAAAAATGGTCACAAAATACTGTGGAGTTGCTTTATGCCATTCCTTTTGATAGATGTTTTCACTTTTTCTGTGGAAGAATTCAGTACTTCCATTACCTTATCAAATGAGGACATTTAACAACATCACTACAGGTAGATATTTTACCTACCTCACATCTCCCATGTAGTGGTCAGCCTGTTAGTGTGTTTATTTTCGTTTTTATTATATTTCTTTTAAAAAATATTTCTTTGTTAAAGAACAAACATGAGAAATATTAACCTCAGAGGAGTCAAAGGAAACTTTTTCTGACCTTCTGACACAGTGTCTTAATATTACAGCAGAAATAATTCAAATATTTGTGAATGATTCTGTCATGGCTTTGGCTGGGATATAACTAGTTTTGTTCATAGAGGCTCATATGTCACTGTATTTTGTATTTGTGATGAAAATAATGCTGATAACACATTGACATTTTAGCTGTTGTAGAGCAGTGCTTCACAGAGCCAAGGACTTTTGTGCTGCCCTGCCAGTGAGGAGGCTGGGGGTGCACCAGGAGCTGGAAGGGGACACAGCCAGGACAGATGGTACAGACTGGCCAGAGGGATGTCCTGTACCATATGAAACTGCAATAAAAGCAGAAGGAAGGGAGAATCTTCAGATTGATGGAATTTGATTTCCTAAAGAGGTGTTTGTTATATGTGATGAGCCCTGCTTTCCTGGGAGTGACTCAACACCTGCCTGCTGATGGGAAACAGAGAATAAATTCCTTGCTTTGTTTTGTTTGTGCATGTACAGCTTTTGTTTTACCTGGTGAACTGTCTTTACCTCAACTATGATCTCTCTCAGTTTTACCTTTCTAATTCTCTCCCCCATCTCACCTGGAGAGAGTGAACAAGCAGCTGCATAGCAGTCTCCTAGGTTAAACCACAAAAGAACCACAAAAGAATCTTTTATTTTTTATATTTTTTTTTCTAGCATCAAGAAAGGGACATTATATCACTACTGCAGCTAGAAGTCATCATATTACTTCCAAACAATTCACGTAGTAAACATGTATTAATTTATGAAACTAAATCCTACAAAAATAAAAAGCAAAGACTGCAAACACTGATAGAATTCAAGAGTTAAAGTAATTTGTTCTCAAATTCTTCACGTTCCTTTCTGTCCACAAGCTATGCCTTTCTGCCCTATGATCTCCATTAGGAAACAATGAAAACAGTCACTTCTCCCTAAGACAAACCATTTTAGGGACAAAGAAGAATTAAATTGGTTCATCTAGAGCATTTACTTGGTTACTGAAAAAGATTCTATCAGGAAAAAAAAAACGGTTAAGATATTACGGAATATTATTTTTCCTTGATTAACTGAAGAAAAAGAAGGAGGCAGGTAGAAAAGAGCAGGGTGGAGGGGGGCAGCCTCACACAATTCACTCTGTAAAACATAATAGTATCAGTGTCACTACGAAACATGACGTGCTTCCAAGTGGCACAAGCCTATTGTGTATGCTAACCTCATTGTGGGAGAAAGCCTGAGCTGTTACTATGACAGCGTGCTTTGACTATGACATTCATAGAGGAGAAATCATTTCAATTTAGTCTGTCCAGTTGCTTTGCTATTAAAGCTGACAAGGAAGCAACAGTGAGTGTCACTAGAGAAATCACAGCAATATACATCTGTCATATCATAATATGGCAGGATCAGAGATCATCCAGGGGTGTCATAATTGTAATTTCAGAAACCTAAATTCTGTTTATGTGATAACATCCACCTGCATCTCTTTAGCTTGTGTTTCCAATTTGCTGCCTGCTTGCGTCTATTCAGAAATGAAGTATTGCATATCATTAAATACAGAGTAAATAAGTTAGGCCTGACTGTGAAAGATCAGCATGAAACGACAGGCTACAAGGTAAACTGCAGTGGCTACAATAGAAAGTCCTTTGATGCATGTAGTCTGTGAAGCATAGCTATAATACAATGTAATTTGATAGTACATGCTCTATAGGGTTTTAGAGGATGTTGTTTCTCCTCTCGTTTTGCAGGTTCCAGCTGAAGAACTCATTACAAATAGAATAAGAGAAAGGTGAAAGGACTGTTAAGCCAAGTGTTCGGTAAATGGATAAATGCCACCAAATTAAGCAATGAGATTAATTTATCTTCCACAACATAATCATCAAGCTCTAGTCTCACTTCCAGACTTTCAAGCAGAAGAGAGGAGTAGATCACATCATTGATTGCTAAGCAGAGTAGAATGGACTGACTTTACATCAATTTACACATTAACTGACAAAATGGAGACAAAAGAGTTGCTTTGCATAACTCCTAATTTTTAATGTAGGTTTCTAGAGTGGCATCCTATGGAGTGTTTCTAATATTGTCCATTTCTGTTCAATATTCCTGATGACCACATTCCTGTAGCACCCAAATATTTGTAACACATTACACAAACTCTCTTGTCCCTACTGTTCTTCACTGCTGTGGCTTACTTCTTTGTTCCTCCATTAGTATCTTTGTTTCATTCAAAGATTTCTGGGGTACTGAGCACTCATACTGTATGAAGTAGATCATTGTGGTAAACTTAATTCCACAGAGATTTCACAGAGACATAAATGTGCTCCATTTTTGTGCTTCGCTGGAGCAAAATATTCAAATTCACTGAAGTGATTTTCACCTAAGTCAAATTAACACACATGTAAACTCTTCTATTAATGGACACAAGGAGGAACTTTATCATTATTTGAGGTTTTAGGATGAAATCACAAATCAGGCAAAGCTCCAATCAGTCTACAACAGCTGCAAGAAAAGCTTGTTTGCCATTGGAAAGAGTTCAGCAGACAGTTAACAGGCAGCAGTCAATCAGTGGTTTCTCTGGGGTAACTGTCAGCAAAACACAAAGCTGTGATAAAAAACAAGTATGTGAGAATGTGGCCTCTCTCCACTCCTAGCCAATACAAACTCCAAACCAGTGCTGCAGTATAATTTTCAGAATGCTGCTAAGAAGTAAGAGGCCTTCATTCTGCATTTTTTTCTTTCTTTCTATAAAACATTTCCACTGTATGGTTGTTTTTATAATAATAAAGTTAGTCTCAGGACATTTATATATTGCCTTTGAATAGTTTCTATTGTCATGCATACATCATTTTTGATAATTAAAGACAGCTTTGTTTATGTAGCATAAAAAGAAGTAGTTGAGAGTGGAACACAATGACTCCTAGAACAAAGCCAGTCAGTATTCAGGATTGCTAAAAAAAAAATACAGAAGACATATGAAGTTACAGAAACTGCATTGAAAAATTCCAAGAGCATGAAGTACTATTTATATTATTGCAGTAACCAAGCTTGGGTGCAGTTCTTCTAACACAGCTCAGAAGTTAGGGAACACCAACAGGACAACTTTGCAAGGAAAGGAGACTGCAAGGTTAACAAATTCCAAATGTTGGAAATGCAAGATGTGGCAATATCCTGCCTTGCACTGTGTTATTTTTAGACTGTTTTAAAATATGTCATGATGGATAAAGGAAATGAGTATTTTTATGGCCAAAGCTTGTGTGAAAAGATAAGGTGTGATGAATTAGCATCTGCAAAAGCAGTAAAAAGGTCTTTTTAATACATATATATATATATATTTAAATAAAGGAGCATTTTGTGTTTTGTTTTGTTTTGTTTTGTTTTTAATTTCTCTCTCCTTATTTTTTTCTTAATAACAGGATGCACCTAGCTTCTGTGAATAAATAAATAAATGAAATGAAAGCAGTAAATTCAACCTTAGACTCTGACAACTTTAAAAACTGACTCTATCTCCAATTCCATGCAAGACATGTTACATGCTTGTATTTTCACTACATGCTGTAGTGAAATACAAGTAATATGTGAAATATGTGAATAGTGAAATACACACATGTACATCAAGTTATTTCTGGCTTTAATGCTAAAGATAGGTTGGATTTGGCAAACACATTAATCCAGGTTAAAATTGTGCATAATCAATGTAATAAATTGCTATAAAAGGTTGCAGGTATCTCTTTTATTGTTAGTTTCTTCTCACATTTTGAAGTATTTTTTATGTATTAGTATTTTACATTCCTTTTAACACACAACACACATTCAGTTTCAGTCCAAAATATCTATTTCTTTCATCAAAAGTTCACAAGCATTTTCCTGCTCTTTGGCAATCAGATGCACATAAACCAGACACACCCAGAAAATAAAAACTTTCCTTTGCCATCAGCAAACATACAGCAGGCTAATTTGTACTGATTTAAACATGCAAAGACCTATAGTGGACATCCATGATGCCTTTTATGTCTACAATTTAATTTCATTTAAACTTCACTTGGTTGATCTATTCTCTAATCTCCATTAACATGCTTTGTTTTCACTTATATATTTTGCCAGATTTTAATAGCTACTTTTGAAATGTTTCAGTGCTAGGAAACAACATTTGTTCAGATAAACATGAAAAAAAAATGTTGCAAAGCACAGAAAAAATGTTGAACAAACGTAAGAATGTTTACACTGCCCTCAGTCTAATGTTTTTTTATGTTATGTTTTTATATTATGTTTTAATGTTATTTCATGACTTTGTGGTTAAAACGTTGTGTTTATGTACCTTATCTTGAGAGGAATAAAGAGAAAAATAATCTTATGATAGTAAACAAAATAATAATGATATAATGTACTTCCATCAGAGCTTCAATGGAGTTTGAAATTTTCAAAATCAAAGACTGAAAGTTCTCTTCATTCTCCACACTCCACAGTATTTTCTGGGGCCAGGAGTAGAGGGGGTGGAAGGGAGAACAACACGCCTGCACGACAGCTACTACAATTTCTCAGCCAAAGAAAGGAGTCCAAATCACAGATTCAGAGACCTATAAACTTAATTTAGATGATAAAATATGATGACAAAATACCTGTGATATTTTTAATGAGCTATAGGGAGAAAAACAGAAGAAGTAGGTAAGGAATTTTCAGAACGCAGGCTCAGAGTTTGCAAAATTAAAAATTAAAAAAAAAAAAAAAAACTTACCTGATCACTTATTTACACAATAAATACACAATATGCCTGGTTTACAGAAGATTAAATAATATGAATAAGCAAGTCCATCCAAAAAATTTGTGAAGAGTGAGTTTTCAATATATTTTTTATACTTTGTCCATGCAGAATCATTATCCAATTTTATAAGCATTAATTCCAAGGTGTGTATAAACAAATCAGGCAGAGGGGATTGAAATTAATTTATTGTGCAGAAGGTATATTCTTAAAGTCCCACCCTCATAAGAACACAAAAGAGCTCTCACACATTTACATCTCATCACTTAGATGTGCAAGGCATGCAAAAATGTACTTTGGTTTCTGTAACCAATTTGCACAAAAGTATTGAATGGGCACAAATAGAAGTTCACAAGTGAACTTTTCCCAAGCTCATATAGGAGAAAGGGAGGTAGTAGCCAACTGAAGTCAATAAAACCTGATTTTTTAAATGAATAGATTATGTTATGTCTAATATGTTGCTTTATTACATTTTCAGCTGTTTAGCAAATATGTTATCACAGGTTTGAATATGATATTGCACTGGAAAAAGTGAAAAAATAGAAGTTTACTTTAGATTTACAGAAGAGATGATGAGCACCATTAAAGGAGATCACTGCACATGTGGATGCTTTTTTAAACATGTGTTTTTCATGTATTTTCATTTGACTGTTTGATGTTCCATTGAGTCTGACAAATGGTTGAATTAAATGTCTGAGCTGTTTCAAATGATGGAGGTTCAAAAGAATCCAGAACTAATCAGAACTGACTTCCGACATTTGCAAACTAAGGAAAATTCCTTTATTTTGCAATTTCTTACTCTCTCCCGTGCAAAACATCAACGCATAAAAGAAAAATCTCTAAGTGGATGATGGAAACAGATTTAACACTTACTACATGCTTGCCCTATATTATATACCACAGAAAATAACAACAAAGTTAACTTCTAACTAGAATCAACAAAAATAAATAAATAAAATGAATAAAACAAAACAAAACAAAACAAAACAAAACAAAACAAAACAAAATAAAATAAAATAAAATAAAATAAAATAAAATAAAATAAAATAAAATAAAATAAAATAAAATAAAATAAATAATAAAATATAGATACTGTTCTATACTGTAGTTCCAGTTTGTCTTAACAATTAGCATTCATGGAAAAAAATTCCTTACAATAATGGAAAAAGTATATGTTTGTTTATCTCATGGCATCTGTTCAAGAGACCGTAAAATAATGAATATAATAAATAAATTTACTACTCTTTAAAGAAAACTCACTCCCAGTGGAAGATATCAAACTTCTACCATGTCCGTGAGATACCATCAGCTCCAACTACATGCAGACCATCACGAACATTTCAAATGTACTTTGAGATGAGTATTATGTTAATATCTCAAGAATATTGATATACTGGAGATGGCACTAGGCTGGCCTTAAGACAATACTAACAGAGAGGAGGGAGGAGGAGAGACGTCCTTGTGACTTGTGCTTCATTTGAAACACTTGAGAAATTGGGCCAGCATCTGTAATAGTTTTGCTGTTGTTGTTTGTTTTTGTTTCCATTTTAAAGGCATTTAAAGCATAACAATGTAGTTTACTTCAACAGTATCATACCATCATCAAACACGGTGTTTTATGTCAGCTTGGAAGTCAGTTTCCATGTCATGGTGGAACTGTGCCAAAATCTTCCAGTCCAGTTCCCTCAAGTTAGTTTGAAAACTGACCCCCAAGCTTCTCAGCTCATTCCTTATTTAAAGATAATATAGTTCAGTACTCGAAGCCAGAAAGGAATCAAGAGTTAAAACAGAAATTACAACTCCCAGTTCCCTCTTAATGGGAAAACTAGTAACAAATGCTGGACACTGTAATGGACAAATAGAGGGTCAGAATCATATAATGAACAGGGAATGTTCATTATCACTTTCTGAAACTCTTCCTAGTCTGCCACAATGTTCTCTACAATTTGAACTGTTTTCAAATACACACAAACACACTTTTCTTCTTGCATGATAAGCCATTTTCAGGTGAAATTAAGAATAAATCCTGTAAGCATTAAATTTTCCACTTTTAAGGAGAAGTATAAGCATATTTTGACCAATTTAAAAATAAAATCCAAATCTCTTCACATATGTATTTTAATACAAGTTTGTAAATATTATTAGCTTTATTGGATAGAAATCAAAACTAGATGAGTGACATTGATATTGTGCAAAAATAATTGAAAATACTAAGCTGATCTCTTACAGGTTGTGGCACCTGGTGTTAATACCACTATCCACAGAGTGTTCAAAAAAGAGAGATTAGTCAGATTTAACACATTCCTAATTTAAGTAACTACTGTTGTCCTATGTTTTTCAGTAGGAAATCAGGCTTGTGTTTGCATTTGGGAAAATGTTTGTATCATTATGTAGCGTAAATATATTTCAACAATTATATATATTGATAAATCTGACCAAAATCACGGAAATTACTTTGCAATAGTCAAGGTCCAAACATAAGCATTGTCAATTAGTCTACAGTTCTTGAAAGCACTACTCAATACTTGTTAAATCCAGACCAATCTAGTCTTCATAAAATAGAAAACAGTAACTTTTTCCCTTTAAATTTGTAATTAATTTTCATGAACTATTACACTTTGACTGATTTAGGGCCTTAAATTTTCCTCCAAACATAAAGTATGGAAAGAACAGTGTGGTTCAGTTACATTTCCAAGTCTATTTGCTGGAAAATTTTCATACCAAAAGTGGCTTTCCCATTGGGGTTTTACATCATCTCAGTTTCATAGCTGTGGTAGATCATGCTCTATAGCCTCAAATGAGATGAGAATAATTTAAGTAGATGAAAAGCAGACCACTAATCAGCAAAGAAAATACAATTCCATTTTGGTAGACTCTTCTCCCTTTCCTTCCTCCCCCTTCATACACCCTCCTGTTTTTCAAGTGTAATTCACATTCTGGTTGTCATGCATGAGCTCATCATGTTCAAGACAGAATACTGGCATTTCTCAGAAAGGTTTATGATAACAAATTTTAAGCCAGAACAGCTGTGCTGACTTGGAATCTCTCTTAAGCTAGAGAAACTGACAAGATTTTACAAAGAACTATTGCTTCTTTAATAGTTTAAAATGAACACATTTCTCCAATCAAACATATACTTTTTTGTTGTTGACATTTTTATTGATTGGAAGAAAATTACAGGCACAAAGGAACAAAAACATATTCATTTTTCCATATTTCATGTTAGTGCCTCCATTTCTGACTTTTTTTATTGAAAAGTTCTGATGTAATTTCAAAAATAGATATGTGATGTGGGCAAGTCCTTTTGGTCTTTGGTGACATTTGCTTTTCCCTTTGGGCTAGCAAAAGGGGGATAATAATGAAAAAGAATAATTTCTGTAGGGAAACATATGGTTTGGATTAAACAATGGAAGTTTTTATTTATCTATCTAAGGAGGCCACTAAAATTGGAGGTCTGTTCATTTCAAGCAAACCTCCTCTTCAGTGCCTGGCTTCCTTACAGAATGAGACATGAGGGGGAAAACTTCAGCAAGTGCAACAGATGCAACATTTGGAACAAAAACAGAGAAAATCTGTAACAAAAAGATGTTCTGTAGGAAATAATAATAATAATAATAATAATAATTAATAATAATAATAATAATAATAATAATAATAATAATAATAATAATAATAATAATAATAATAAATAACAACAACAACAACAAGTAGTAGTAGCAATAGTAGTAGTAATAGTAGTAGTAGTATTGTGTCTAATTATCCTGGTATGTTGCAGTACTGCAAGGTTACAAAACAGGAGACTGCCACACGACTTCACATAGTAAATACTTTGTTCTCATGGACACTCAGGTGTGAGACTGTTCTAATTCATGTTTTACACTGACAATTATTCAACATGTGAAAATAGAAAACATTTAATTATCTGCATTTTCTCTCTTATCTCTCAAGAGTCAAATAACACACTTTATCAACAGAGAGTGATAAAACTTTACTTAGCTCTTCAGAAAAAGATTCAGATTTCTTAACATCCCCCTCACGGCCCAGAAAAAAGTAATAATAATAATAACAATTCCTAAACTTGAACACATTTATCTACTGTGTTCTTGCAATAAAAGAAAACATACTGGCAAACTTGAGGAATGTAGACAAATGAGAACAAAGTTGCATGTCAACAGATGTCAACAGTCTGTGGCAAATTTTTCACTGTATATGTGCTTTCTGAACACCTCAGTTAAGAGAAAGCATTTCTATCCTTCTATTATTACTTTTTTTTCAGTTACAAAAGAAAGGCAGAAAGACCAGGAGGATACTGCTGTGCAGGTGATACCACAGAATAATACAATGGGTGAGAAGGGACCTTAAAGATTCTGACCATGGACAGGTACACCTTCCACTAGACCAGGTCAGTCAAAGCACCATCCAATCTGTCCTTGAACACTTCCAAGGATAGGGCATCCACAGGTTCTCTGGGCAACCTGATCCAGTGTCTCACCACCTTCTGAATGAAGGATTTCTTCCTTATATCTAATCTAAATCTAACCTTTTTATATGAAAACCATTTATATGAAAACTACCTTGTCCTATCACTTCATTCCCTGACAGAGTTCTTCCCCATCCTTCTTGTTCTCTTTAAGTATCAAAACACCTCTGTAAAGTCTCCCTGGACCTTCTCAAGGCTGAAGAGAAGAGATCTCTCTCCCCAGCTTTCTCAGCTTGTCTTCATAGGAAAGGTACTCTAACCCTCTGATCTTCTTCATGGCCCTTCTCTGGACCTGATCAACAGGTCAATGTCTCTCTTGTGCTGGGATCCCCAGATCTGGATGCAGGACATCACAAGAAGTCTTATTTTCAGCAGACCCTAGGAACAAAGGAAGGCACAGCCCCAGGCAATGTATCCAGCACTTCTCCATGGAGCTCTAAAGATACGTTGAAGGGAACTGAAACAATTGGGAAACACCCATGGTGACTTCACCCATATGACCACATGAAAAACAGGGTCACCACCTTGCATCTCTCACCTCCAGGGAAAACATATTCCCCCACCAAAATAAAGAAAATTAATTGATTTCACTTTGCATGGAATAATTATTCAGCATCTGGCCTGGGATCCCATTGGGACACTTGTAAGAATCTCAGGCTGCTATGCACTAACAGAAGCAAGTCACATCTGGACACATGAATGGGGCCAGAAGTGCAGTGGCAGTAAAACTTTGTTGAAATTATTTCAGTTACAAGATGGGATCTACCCAACTGGCTGCCTTGAGAAATGAACAGCTATGCATAAGCACCTAAAATTCATTAGAAATATTTTTTATACACTATGTTTTTTCCTGAGTTAGTCCTAATTGAATAAACAATGAATACGTGGGAAGCTTTTGGAGAAACTAAGAAATGAACCCAATTTAGTAATCTTCCTAGTAGACACCCTTCATTTTATATGATCAAAGACAGTAGATTTATTTATGTATTTACCAGAACAGTTTTGCATTAAAACAATGTTAAGAACCTGTTGACTCTTCACTGACAATCTTTGAATCTTACAACTTTTCAACAAATAGCTTGAAATAAAACAGTAAATCTGAAAATATCTTGTGGAGTTTTATTTATGATTATTTTCTACATAAACAATTTTGTTCAAACACAAGTCACAACCCATTTCTGTTTTTTGATCAGGGAAATAACCTAGAACAAGTTTTTCAATGCACTTGTAGCTTCAGATTCAAAGTTTGCTCTTTCAGTCTACCTCTCATATCTACTTAGAATTTGGTGTGATGAAAAACTTGCTACTTTCAAACTTTGGTTTGATAATTTCAGGATATTTATGGGAAATATAATGAAAACACAATTCTTTCCCCTTTCATGGTAAATTTATTTTGAAATCTAAACACTTCTTCATGAAAAAATGTTGCAAGAAGCCCAGTTTTATACGATTTTGATTATAACTTCTCCTCTAGTCTTGTGTCCATAAGATTCAATGCAATGTGCAGATTTCAACTAACACCCAAGTCAACCACAGGAAAGATGAAGTTGTCTTTAGTAGATAAAAACAAAGAACAAATGGGAGGCCAGATTAGATTACTGCCTGTCAGCAGACCTTATGAGGCAATTGGCTGGCAGCCTTGGTAATGCTAACTACAAACAGCTTGCAGTACCAAAACATTACATATATTCCTTGCCAAGACTGGCTGTCAGCTGTATGACTGGCCGTTTTCTGCCAACATAGTTGACATTCTCTCCTCATTTATTAGTGAGGTCCCAATACTTGCTGACATGGAAAGTCAACAAGTATCATTTCCTCATCTTTTTCTACCTACTGAATCAGGTTTTCTAAATTACCAATAGAAAAATATATATACTATTTTCATCTCATCATAAAATGGTAGTCACATGTTTTTCCCAAGTTCAAGACTGTTAGTTTTGTTGGCTAGTGGAAGTGCATATACTGGAAACTATTTTTCTACATCTTTCTTTCTCATTGATTGAAATAGCATTATATGTCTATTAATTATTTCTTGCTGGAGTTGGGCTTACATCAACAGAAGTCCAGAAATAGGTAAAAATATAAAAATAATAAATAAAAATAATAAAACCAGCAAGAAATTACAACCCATCTCTAGAGAACAGAATGGTCAGCAGACCAGCAAAAATAATTCTCATGCCACAAGTTCTGGAAAGCATATCTGTTTAGAGAACTTTTAATTGTGATAAATAAACTTCAAATGATTGCTTGGACATCTACATGTATGCATTATAAATGCATAAATTTGACCACTTCTTTGACTGTCTTCTCATTTCAGTCTCTAAGTCCTGATTTCAGGACTCTTTTATTTTTATTTTTTTTTTCTCTTAGCAACAACTTTGTGGGATAATACTGACAGCAGGGGTTTTCATGGTAAGCATAATACAGTTACTTTTGCTGAGGAGTTTGTAACAAACTGCCCTTCGAAAAAATACAGAATTTTGACAGTTTTGCTCAGTGTGTTTGACTTCCAGCATTGAGGCAGACCACAAAGGCATCCTGTCCCAAAGTTGCTTCTGAATTCCACATCCAATCTAGACCAGATTTCAAAATGCATGTCTTTACAATAAGTCTATCTTGTTATACATGGCTATTTCTGGGGTGATTTTTCCATCACTTTACCTCACTTTTTAAATACATATTCTGGGCAATCTACCATCAACAGAGGTTTGGCATACCCGGATACACATTAGCACATTATCCCAGATACCTTTCTGACAATGACCAACACTGGTCTAAGATCCAGAATCACTTACATGAATTCCAGCTTTCTTTGAAGGCTAGAACAAGATCTAGGCTTGAAGTATCAGTGCATTCAGCTTAAAATATCTTGCATTAAAGGTATATCTGATTTTTACCATCTCTGTCTACATACCAATTGGAAGTCTTCTGGAGAAACAAATAATTAAGAATAAATACTAATGAAGAATGAACATTTCTATTTTGTGTATGCTCATAGAGTCTCAACCTTTTTATTTCCACTTACTACTGACATTTTGTATGGCTTTGAGTAAATTGTTAAATATCTTGGTGCTTCAAATGCCTATATATAAAACGGAAAGGTGGTAATCCCCAATGATGTGGACTGTAGGTCAAGAACTTCATGCTATATAGTGATGAAGTTTATACAATTACCCACAACAAACAGAAAGTTTAGAAAGGATTTGAATAACTATCAGAAGACACATACCCTCAGTCCAAGAGATTTTGAACATCAAAGGCCCTCAGGATGGTGCAAATGGAAAATTAACAGAAGACAGACCATGACATTTCCTTCCTTTTGCCCTGTTCAGGGAGTGACCAACAGTTTCCCCATGCATCAGTCATACCTTATAGCTTCAGACATTGCCTGAACTAAGTAGAAGGAAGAAAACATGGAAAAGTATTACTACACAAATATCTTCATTCTCTAGCTTTGCATCAGCTGAGGATAAATCTTCTTTTATCATTTACTTAATTTGAATGAACATGTGTTTGAGACCCAGTGCATCAGCAGAAATTAGGCAACTTTCCCAACTTTCCAAAGCCTACTGGAATGTTGTGGTAATGCAAACATTGCAGCCCTCTCTCAATCACAGAAAATGGCCATGTATTTTTTATTACACTATATCTTAAAAGAGAGAAAATCCGGGCAACCCTCAGAGGTAAAATCTGAGGAGCTCTGAAAATAGCTCCCCAAAATCCTGATGCTATTTTAGGCATTTTAATAGTTTGCTGTGAGCACCAGACCTAAAATAATTTTCAGCTTATCCAAATAACTGTGGTGTTACATTTCCACATTCCAAATTATGTCAACTCCCATCTGAACATGCAATGTTCTTGGCAGATTTTGACTCGTTCAAAGAGATTTACTTTCCAAATACAGATTTATACAAGCCTCACAGGCAGTGTGAAAACAAGCAACTTCTGTCTATATTTAAAAGCTGCAGCCTCCCCTTCCTCTCACTAAACCCAGTTAAAAATAAAAATAAAAAATAAAAATATTATAAATCAAGCTAGACAATGATACCATGTTTTTCTCGCTGAAGATAAAAAATAGGCTACATATGTGAATTTCTCTATCATAAATTTGCCAATACCAAATTGTATATTATCAAAGCTCTTGAGAAGGAAAAAAAAAAAAAAAAAAAAAACAAACATAGGAAAAGTAACCTTAAGTATAATATAAAAAACTTAGTGCGTTTATCAGTAGTATTTACATTAGAGTAGTTAGAAGGTAGATTAAAACTTAAGATTTTATCTCCTAAAAACTTCAAAAACATTTTTTGATGTAAATTTAACTTAAAAATTCTTAACATAAAACACTCCTTTTTTTTTTTATATATACATATAAACTTCTTTTGAAACTTTTTACAATGTTTTACGTGTAGAATTGTTCAGAAACTTCTCTTTATGTCTGATATGAAATCAGACTACTAAGGTTCAATAATATCAATGCATTCCTTTCTAACCATGTAAAAATGGACAATTTCATTCTTCATTTTTATTTGAGGTATTGGTCACGTTTCATAACACCACTTTACTGGACATTAAAAAGCAAAACATTGATTTTAGTTAGCATATAAGCAATTTTTAAATAATACTAATTTCATTTATAGACTCAGTGTATGTACATATGAATTTGCCCTATGAATTTGCCCTTTGTGTAACAGAATTGTTCTTTGTTCTGCTGCCCAGCATACATACTTCTAGATGAAACTCTAGTTTTCAATGCCCAGAGTATTGTCTAGTTTATCATTTCTATTATTCCTATTAGAAATGTGATTTGGAGGATCATAAGCTATACATATGACATCAAAACTCATCAATGGTAACACAAGTTATTTACTCTCCAAAATGAGATGCAAACAAATAATCAGTACTTATTTGCAAAAATTATTCAATGAGCTATCTGCAGTTATAAGCACCATGACAGAAAGAGTCTATAACTTGTTTTTTTATAGTTTGTCTACAGATAAGAAACCTGTAGCTGTTATTCAAGATTTTTAGCACAATTTTTGC
Source organism: Aythya marila (assembly GCF_965140915.1). Lineage (NCBI taxonomy): Eukaryota > Metazoa > Chordata > Aves > Anseriformes > Anatidae > Aythya > Aythya marila. Next base: position 63,715,358 of record NC_139080.1, on the reverse strand, counting down.
TCATTGTGCGCATCAAAATAGCTTTCCCTGGCAATTTTTCCTGGAAAGTGCTCATTGGTAAAACACCAATAGCAAAGGAAGTGAGGAAAAAAATATATATATATAAATAAATAAATAAATAAATAAATAAATAAATAAATAAATAAAGTTTCTATGCTATTTATAATCAATTTATTCAAGCTTAGTGGCTAGAAGGCTAGAAGTAAATTCAATGTGATTTTAATTCATTAAGCTTAAAGCGAAACAAGATACTGCAGTATTTTTTCCTCTTTATATAAGCAGCGTATTTTATTTGCCATCAACTGAATTTCTTCCATCTCTTTCTGCTCTCTCACTCCAGCAACCTCATTTCAAATTTAATAGCTATTTAATTAAACAAATATCTGGAACTTTTTTTTATATGTTTGTTTGTTTCTCAGAGAATCCTTGAGTTATTGTATAATGCCTAGTTAGAGCAGACACGCAGTAGGAATAATGAAAATAAAGGAAGTCAGCAACTCTGTCATTGATACTCAGTGTAAATTTCTATTGTTAATATTTTTTTATTGTTTTTGCAAGGAAAAAACTTTCCATTCCTATTATCATCAGGAGCAGCTAGAAAGTATTCATGGAGCCAAACAAAATAAATAAGAGAAATATCTGTTTATCATACAGGTCAGACAAAAAGCAATGTACTGCTGGTCACAGTCAATAAAGAGGAAAAGATTTTTCTCCTAAATGATCTCCAGACAACATTCAGCTTGCTCTGTGTAATCTAGTAGTGGAGTGCAGGGGAAGAGGGAATTCAGTATCTTCTAGACATATGAAGTCTCCAATACACTCAAGATATACCTAGAAAACCCATGAATGTTTATGCTATTCAACAAATGTAATCAATTTTCCCATTATAAAACTGCAGTAATTGTGAAATAATTCTGCTGTCATTTCATAGAACCTACATTTCATCCAATTACAATTATTTTTTTCACGGGCAGAAGTACAGAAGGTTGACAACTCAGTAATTTAATGAAAGTGATGAGAAGAAGAATCCCTATTGTGAGTCATGCCAAAACATGATTTAAAATCTCAAATTATCGCATAAGTTTCAGTCCTGTTCTTTCTTTTCACCTCTGTAAAAAGTGTTATTGAAAACACAGACAAAAGACAATCAGAGTAATAAATTTATCCCTCAATTTCATTTAAGAAACTCAGACACAAATCAACTTTTAAAGAATCAAACTCAATTGAGACCATACAAAACCATCTTTGGTTTGGATATCTTTGCTTGAAAAATCTTCTAACAGACTGATGTGAGTAAACATTTTTAAATTAGTAAAAGGTCAGACAATAAAGTTCCAGAAACCTTTTGCCTGCCATAAATTGATGGGTTGTCTCTGTTCTCCAGCAATTCACAATACCACACTACCTCAATTCAATTACATTGGTTAAAAGGCATTTTTCTTGCTATAAATGCTTCTCAATAGTGGAAATATCTGTAACTAAAACAAGATTACACATGATTGTTATTTATGGGGCAGTCTTACTGTACTGGAAATTGAATTTCAAGGATCCAAAGTTTCATTTTTTTAAAGGTTTTTCTATAGAAAATGAGATTTGCTGACTGAAATAACTCTCTACTGACAGCTGTTTAGTAGCCCAAACTCTTATCTCTTTCCCAGAGGACAGATGTCTGCATCTTGAAGACCAGCAACACTTCCAATAGCACAAATAATGGCTTCTTAGAGAAAGCCAAAACAGAAGCCAGTACAAAGGATGATGCACAACAGCATCAACTCAGGTGATGTCTTTTGGAAAGCACAACACAGTCAGCCAGTACAAGCCAGTCATAAATGTTTCTTATTCATCTCTCTCCAAGGTCATTACTTTTTGCTTTTCCATTTTGCTCATGCCATTCACAATGTACTGGGCTTATAAAACATAATAATATAATATTTTATATATGAATCATATCAACTAGATTCCTTATAGTAAATAAATAAATAAATAATAATAATAATAATAATAAACTCCCTAGGAATGAAAATACCATATCTGTCATGTGTTGGACTAGAACAATGAAGGTAGTATTGGAATAAAACAAAATGCAAAAATACAGTGAATTGCATTAAATATCATTGTTAAAATTTTGATGTTTGAAGACTGGAAAAGACTTGTGGAAAATTATGCCAAATACACAAGAAATTGGGGAAGATTGTGTAGACAAAAATAGTATGTTAACATCAGTGTTTCACGACAGGTGTAAGACATTGCTTGACTAACCTATCATAACTAAGCCAAGAGAATGTTTGGAAGTAAAAATGTAAGCACGAAAATATTTTTCATGTTCTAATTAATTTTCACATAAATGTGTATCCTCTGCACAGGATACGCATAAACTGCTGCTACAATAAGTTCCAGCAAAAATATATACTTCTATTGACTATAAATTCAGAGCCATAGAAGCGGAGTTTATCAGCATATTATAAATCTCACAGCTTCAGTGAATTTCCGCAAAGGTATGCTAAACTACCAGATCTGAAGAACCTAAAACTTGAGACAGACTTGATAAGACAAACCTCGATTATGATTCTTTACATATGTAAGCAGGCTTAAGAAGCATTCCTGGACTTTTCCCAAATCCACAGTATTCAGATGAAATTAGCAGCCGAATCCCCTGATTTTTCTTCCCAGATATTCACAGCACAAATTAATCCATATGTGGGATAAATATTGGTAGTTGGATGCCTTTTGTCCCATCACACTCTGTAGGACATGAAAACTTCAGACTCCAGAACACTCCAATTTTCAACTCTCATGACGTCTATTCCAAGAAGAAGAAAAGCTCCAGTTGTTATATATTAAAAGATTCTCATGCACAAGCATTTATTCCATTTAAAATTCTTGTTGTCAAATTGTCCAAGTAAACAAAATTTAGAAATCAAATATATAGGGAAATGACAGAGCAAATTCAAGTGACTAAAAACAGATATAATTAAAAATGACAGTAACTATTTTAGATATTTCAGTATTTACAAATAAAAAATTAATGATAACTTTCTCTGAAATACAACCACTCTTGAATTTTATTTGACACTTCCAAATTACCATATAAGTAAAGATGAATTTTTAAGGTAACATTTGTATCATCAAGCTGAGCATTGATAAAGGTGAGATATTTAATTGCACCTACTTATTTAATATTAGACTACTCCTCTGCCCAGATAAAATAAATATTTGGCAGCAAGACAAAAAAGAGATCTGAGCTATGTTGATTCATGATGATGAAACAATGTGTATATAGGCAAGGTCACATTCACTGGTCAGGAAGAAAGAAGAGAATAAGAAAGGAAGAGAGAGAGAAAGAGAGAGAGAAGGAGAGCGAGAGGGAGACAGAGAGTGGGAGAGAAAGGGATAGCAAGAGGGGGAGGGAGAGGGAGAGAAAGAAGGAAAGAGGGAAAGAAGGAAAGAAAGAAGGAAAGAATAAAGGAAAGAAAGGAGCAAAGAAAGGAGAAAAAAAGGAGCAAAGAAAGAAGCAAAGAAAGACAGAAAAGGGAAACAGGAAAGCAAGAAAGCAGGAAAAGAGGAAGGAAGGAAGGAAGGAAGGAAGGAAGGAAGGAAGGAAGGAAGGAAGGAAGGAAGGAAGGAAGGAAGGAAGGAAGGAAGGAAGGAAGGAAGGAAGGAAGGAAGGAAGGAAGGAAGGAAGGAAGGAAGGAAGGAAGGAAGGAAGGAAGGAGAAATATTTTCATCATGTAACGAACTGACACAAAGCATAGGTCCACTCATGATTTGTGGGTAACCTAATTGGTCATTAAAACTTTTTGCTGAATTATATTCTGCTTAATTTCCATTAGAAATGACATGTCACTGCTTTTTGTTTGTCTGTGCAGGCTCTGCAGCAAATAATTCATCTTTACATCAAATAGATCACTGATACAAATTACCACATATCACTGGATACAGATTTTCAGCGCTTTGCATAATTATCTTGCAGCTCAACAGAAACAGACCTGGGTTGGCTAATGCAATGCACAGTGTATGTCATTTATTTTCTTGTACTGGAGACTGTAAACCCAGAAAATGATTGCCAAAGAGTAGACAAATATAGGAAATAGCTGAGCTAAAGCTGCTATCCAACCCTTAACACAATTATTCAAGGCACTGGCAATGATTTACAAAGAGTGCACACCAGGCATATTTTGATGAAATATCAACTGAGCTCAGAAAATATCACCTTTTACTGTTACTCAGATACATAGTTCTTTAGGAGAAATAATAATAATAATAAAACAGTTCAATTTGCATAAATATGTATTAATATGCTATTTTGTGTCCATTAAGCCATTTTAGTGTGTGTGTTCTTCAAACATGCTGTCCTGCATTCTACTGTATGATCTCTGAATTAATCAGTTTTAAGGAACATTACCATATGTCTTTGCAAAGCAAAGATTTAAACAACTGGAGATTTTAAACACACACAGGTAGCAAAAGAAAAAGCATGCAAGAATGAGAATACATGTCAGTTTTATCCACTGATTCTTGCATTGTTCCCCATTAATATTTTAAAAGCTATCTGAGGACATGGTAACTTCTGGGAATGGGTTACAGTAGAGTCATTCGCTATTTTATATAACAGCTTTTCATATTTAAATGGCAGAGTATTACCTTTATTCTCTAAATCCACTAGTGAACTGAAAAGTTTAGCTGGACTTCTATGCTTCCAAACAGATGTAAGACAATAATAGACACTGTATCTCTACTTGGGCCAAGAATGGATATGACAAAGCTGTGATTGGCCTAAGGCAGGCCATTTCATCCTGCTTCTTCAGAAAGGTGCAGTAATGGGAGTTGAAAAATATTAAAACCAATATGTGTTGGGAGACCATACATCACAAAAAATGGACTCACTGAGGGAATCAGCTGACTGATCACCACTCTGCAGAAGCTAGATTTTGAGCTGTTTCTAAGGTGCCTAGCTGGGAGGAGTGTTTAATGCTAATTAAATGCCAATTATTGGCAAATTAATGCCAATATTTAATGGAATTGATGACAGGTCAATGAGCGAAGAAAATTATACTGCCACTGCAAACAGTACTACCTGAACAGAAGAATTCATAGACCTTGTATGGTAGGTTATACCATGGCTAGAGGCCTCTACTTTTGTTTTTCAGTGGGGTGTCCCCAACTCTGAAGTCTACAACTAAGTACATTCCTCTTCCATAACCCTTAATATTTACTTATCTTCAGAATCACTCCCCACTCGTGCGTACAACCATAGACCAGAATCCCAACATTAAAATTTTCCTTGAATGTAAAATAACTCCAAAAGCAGACAGATGGTGTTGCCTCTTTTGTCTCCATAAAAAGGTTAGATAAATAAGGGGACAATTTTTACACATTTTTTCTGTTAGTAAGTATGATCAAGGCCAACAATGAAGACCAATGTCAATGAATATAAAGGGATTTGTGCAGGTGAAAAAAAAAAATCACGTGATTCTGTTAATCTCTCTATCTGCTTTAAGGCATATTCCATTTAATGTTCCATGGCTAATATTCCCTCGTATGTGATTTTAAATCTTGCAAACATACTTTACGCAATTATGTCTTCCACTTTTCATACATGAACATATGCTTCTTTACAATTTGGCAGATCTTCAGATGGGATCATTTGAAAAAGACTTAGAGTTAATGACTTTAACTTCACAAAACAAAATACACTGCATCTTCAAACTTCGAGCATTTTCCTAATATTGATAACCACTTCTTAACCAGACCACTTTTCTGTATAGATAATTTTTTTTAATTTAAAAAACAAACAAACAAACAAAAACCTCAAAACTGCTATGCACACCTGAGACTTAAAAGGTTATCATTACTCTTAACAGAAATTTTACTATATGTATAAAATGCCCTAATACCTTACATCTTTTAGTTTTACCTTCAATATAAATGTTTTCCAAATACTTTACCTTCAGCCATCAGAAAAAGTAACACTGACAGTAGCTCAAACTAATTCTGAGAGACTTATGATAGTGATGAGCTTTATCAGATAAGTATCTCTAAAGTACAGATACAAATGAAATTCTCAAATAATTTCAGAGAGATTGATAGATGAAACTAAGGTGGGAAATAATTTCAATAGTGCATTCAAAAAAATCTATATTTTAAAACTAGAATGAACAGAAGGCTATATCATCAGTATTAGATTTACATTAGATATTAGGAAGAATTTCTTCACTCAGAAGGTGGTGAGGCACTGGAACAGGTTGCCCAGAAAAGCTGTGGATCTTTGGAAATGTTTAAGGCCAGGTTGGATGGGGCTCTGGGTAACCTTGTCTGGTGGGAGGTGTCCCTGCTCAGGGCAGGAAGTTTGGAACCTGAAGGTCCTGAAGGTCCCTTCCTATCAAAACTACTCTATTACTCTGTGATTTAGCAGGTGATATACACAAATCCAAGTTCCGTTTCACTCAACATAGCTGGTGACATTTTTCTACAATGTATGACTAATACAAATATGCACTATACAACAAACTTCTAAAACTGTTAATGTACTGCAATGTCTAAAAAGAAAAGAATACTGAAAGTTCAGAACAACATCATTCAAATCTTTCTGAGTCTGTTTAGAAAGTTACAGAATCACTAGTCTGCTCAACAGCATCTAAGACTCAGACAAGTCTTCTGTGGGTGACTTTCTGTCACTTTCGCTACAGCTGAAACAGCAGGACCTTGGAGCATTGCACCCTCACCCAACTAAGAAACAACAATGTAGCATTTGTCTAAGAGAGAAAGCAAAAGTGCCTGCCTCTTATGTATTCTTATTATTATTCAAAACAAAGCTAGGAGATGATAGTGAAGAAAATAACTTACCACTTGAAGGTCAGAAAGGCCAAAGGACTTTGGAGGACAAATAATTTCACAAGAGAATCAATTACTGTGGTAGACACAACAGGATACCAACACTTTCATAGCCCTTTGTTTAACCTTTCCAACTTGCTTCCAAATCTGTCCAGTTCTTCTAGTTTGAGATATTTTTTTTTTCTGCAGACTTTATATGAGACTTGCCAAATTCTTCAGTGACTCCAGACACTGAGGTCTCTAGATATTTAAAATTATTAGCAGTAGTTAATATAGATTTAAATTGTTTTACTTAGTTCTGCAGCCAGAATTTTGTTGACTTTTTATTGTCTCACTCATATGAAATGCTATCTACCAGTAAAGTTTCTTTTTTGTTGTTGTTGTTATGAATATTGAATTAACAGTGCAGAAATTACTATGAGTGGTTCTTGTTGCTTCTGTTCAACAAATACCTTTCATAGTATCACCCCTACAGATATTTCCTTGGATACTAATCTAGCTTTAGTAAATAGCCTAAAATTTCAGACATTATTTCCCCAGTGTTTCCTGAATATATCTGCAGGAAAGCAGAACATACACACTAGCAGACTCTTAAGTATTACAGTAAATCCTCTTTCCCACCTTTTCTTAAGCCCCTTTTATCAATGCATTCTATCCATCAAATTTGAAGTCATGGCATTCAAGTAAAGTACCCATCGACCTGAAAAAGCAAAACATAAAACACATTTTTTAAAAGGTTAAAAAGGAGGACCCAGGGTAATACAGACCTGCCACCCTCACCTGTGTGCTCAGATCATGGAGTAGATCATCCTGAAAACCATGTTAATGTCTATGGCAGACAAGGAGGTTATTGTAGACAGACAGCATGGCTTCACAAAGGACAAATTGTGCCTGACTAACTTGGTAGCCTTCTATGACAGTGACAGAACTGGCGGACAAGGGAAAAACAACTGATGTCATCTACTTTGACTTGTATAAATACTTTGATAGGGTTCCACAGAACACCTTTGCCTCTAAATCAGAGTGACATGGATTTGCCTGATGGACTATTCAGTGGATAAGGAATTGGCTTGATGGCTGCATCCAAAGAGTTGCAGTCAGTGGATCAATGTCCAGGTGGAGTGATATATATCTAATATCCAGTGATAAGTGGTGTACTTCAGGGATCCACACTAGGACTGGTACTATTTAATATCTTCACTAAGGACATAGAGAGTGGGATAGAATACATCCTAAGCAAGTTTATGGATTACACCAAATTCAAGTTCTGTGGTGCAGTTGATACTCTAGAGGGAAAGGTTGCCATCCAGAGGGACCTTAGTAGGCTTCGGAGGTAGGTACATGCAAACTTCATGAAGTTCAATGAGGTCAAGTACAGCATCCTTTACCTGAGTTGCACTAATCACAAACATCAGTATGGAGTGGGTGTTGAATGGACTGAAAGCAGCCCTGAGGAGAAGGACCAAGGGATACTGGTGGATAAAAAACTTGACAAAACTTGATAAGCAGGCAATGTGCACTTCCAGACCAGAAAGCCCAGTATCCTGGGCTATATCATAAGTTTAACCAGCAGGTTGAGGGATGTGATTCTCCCCTTCTATTCCATGCTCACAAGACCCCACCTGGAAATCTAGATCTGGGGATCCCAGTAAAAGATAGACGTGGAGCTGTTAGAGAGAATCCAGAGGAGGGTTACAGAGTACCAGAGGGCTGGAACACCTCTGCTATGAAGACAAGCTAAGAGATCTGGGGATGTTCAGCCTCAAGAAGGAAAGGCTCCAGAGAGATCTTATAGTGGCCTTCCAATACTTAAAAGAAGCCTACAAAAATGGTGGGGAGGTACCCTGTACTACCTGCTACCCTGTAGCAAGTAGTGGAGTGATAGGACAAGGGGTGACAGTTTTCAACTGAAAAAAAAGTAGATTTAGATTAGATATAAGGAAGAATTACTTCACTCAGAGGGTGTGGCCCTGGCACAGGCTGCTCAGAAAAGTTGTTCATACCCCATCCATTAAAGTGTTTAAGACCAGGTTGCATGGGGCTTTGAGCAACCTGGTCTAGTGGAAGGCGTCCTTGTCCATCACGGGAGGGTTGGAACTAGGTGGTCTTGAAAGTCTCTTCCAACTCAAACCATTCTATGATTCTATGACCCCGATTCACTTAGACATAATTAGGTTATAATCTATAATTATATTAGTTATTATATAATAATTAGTGATTATATAATAATTATATATAGTAATTATATAATAATTAGTTATTATATAATCCATAATTATATAATTAATATAATTATAGATTATATTATATAAATACATTATATAATATATTATATATAATTATATAATTATAATTATATAATTATATATAATATATATTATATAATGTATTAATATAATATAATATAATATAATATAATATAATATAATATAATATAATATAATATAATATAAATACATTATATAAATACATCATATAATATATATTATATGATGTATTTATATAATATAATCTATACTTTTATTATATTTTTATTATATTTTTATTATATTATATAAATACGTTATATAATAGATATAATATATAATTATATAATTATATATTGTATCTATTATATAACGTATTTATATAATATAATCTATACTAATATTATAGATTATACCCTCTTGATTTTTTTTTCTTATCTCTCGCAACATATTTACAAATTGTTTGCAGTATCATAGTATTAAATGTCCGTGGCTTTACTTACCCCAAAATATATTGTTGTTTCATACTTCTAGACTTACAAATACAGCTCTAACTTACCTAGTCCTTTGAAAGACATTATGGATAGTAAGTAGCCATCACCATTTTCATTTATGTACCCAGACATTTGCATGGCACCTCTTGGGAGGTTATATTAGTATCTCTTTAGAAAACATCAAGAACTCCTACACAGAAACATAAGGACAAACATGAAGGAATTTATTTCAGTAAAAATCTGACATGTTACTTTAAAATACAGAGTTCTTGAAAGAGAGAGAAAAATGAACACTTAAAGGATAGCAACTCAAAATACTCACCCATATAGATGAAGATAGAAAGACATTATTTCCCTAGCTAGTAAAAAATAACTACATAGACAACATATTTTCAAACATAATTAAGCTTAAATGTTAATGATATGGGTCCAGATATATCCAAAATGAAATCTACAAGCTAACATAAGTACACAATAGAAGAACTGCCAAAGAAACATACTTACAAAAAATAATGATATTAAATTAAAATGATATGGAAAAAGACTGTAACACTACATATTTGTTCTATATTACATATTCAAATGCCTTTGATGACTTGAAGGAACAAACAGGCTCTAGTCAAGGTGGAATCACAAAACAATAAAAAAAATATAGAAGGGGATAAAAAATGATAATGTAAATAATGAATACAGAAACCTAAACAACAAAAAGAATCACTTAAATCCAAGGCTAATTTAGAATTGTTTTCTACCATCAGCAAAACAAACAAACAAGAAATCATAAAAACATGAAAGATCTACAAGCTAACATAAGTACACAATAGAAGAACTGCCAAAGAAACATACTTACAAAAAATAATGATATTAAATTAAAATGATACCTAAACAACAAAAAAAATCACTTAAATCCAAGGCTAATTTAGAATTGTTTTCTACCATCAGCAAAACAAACAAACAAGAAATCATAAAAACATGAAAGATCTACACTAGTCACGTGAAAATAAATATGGCAATCTTACAGAGCACAGAAGAGAGTTTTGACAGAAACATATATCAGCAAAAATATCACAGTTACTATGCAGAATATCTGTTTTTGCATTCTCATGTCTTTAACAACTGTACATGATTCTGCATTTCACAAACTTGCATTTTTAATATGGAGCTTATTCTAACATTTCAGCTATCAACAACATTGGAAATGCCCAGACTGAGCAGAGCTTTTCTTCAGGAATAGGCAAGAAAAATTGGCCAAGTCCAAATGCCTGACATCCAACAACAGTAAGTGCCAGGTCCTGCACCTGAGTCATAACAAATTCTTTCAGCAATAGGAAAGAGTGGCTGTAAAGTTTCCCAACAGAAAAGGACCTAAGGATGCTGTTTGAGACCTGATTGAACATAAGCCAGCAGTGTGCCCACGTGGCCAGGAAGGCCAAGGGCATCTTGGCTTTTATCAAAAACAGCAGGTCCAGCAGAACTAGGGAATTGACTTTCCCACTGGTGAGGATGCACCTCAACTACTGTGTTCAGTTCTGGGCCTTTCACTACAAGAAGAATACGCAGCTGCTGGAACACATTCAGAGAAGAGCAATGAAGCTGGTGAAGAGACAAGACTTACGAGGAGTGTCTGAGGGAAGTGGGGTTGTTTAGTCTGAGAAGACATCATTGCTCTCTGCAGTCACCTGAAAGGTGAATAAGGTATTGGTCTCTTTTCTCAGGTGATTAAGTGATAGCATAAGAGGAAATGGACTCAAGTTACTCTCAAAAAAGTTCAGACTGTATACAAGGAAACAGCCTCAAGTTGCAACTGGGATAATTTAAATTGGGCATTAGGAAGAGTTTCTTCATGTAATGGGTGGTTAGGCATTGAAATGGGCTACCCAGAGAAGTGGTGTAGTCACCATCACTGGAGGTATTCAAAAGATGTGTGGATGTAATACTTAGTGACATATTTTAGTGGTGGGCTTGGTAGAGTTATACTGATGGTTGGACCTGATGGTCTTAAGGGTGTTTTCCAACCTAAATTATTGTATGAATAAGTTATCTGAAGATGCATTTATTTGATGATGACAGGCTACTTATTGGATTGGAAGTCAGAAAGATTCCTGGTGAAATTGTGTCCAAAATTCATTCCTGCTAATTGTTGACTTACTATGCTAAAAATAATAATAATAATAAAAATAAAAATAATAAATAAATAAATACATAAATACATAAATAATGTTTATGTTTGCCTTTTTCTCAGGAGAAGAGTTTCAAATTTGTTACAAGAACACAGTCAGGACTGATCCCCTAAGAGCTGTGTGGCTGCTTACTCTACTGTTATACTAGCTTTTTTAAATAGTTCGAGAGAGACTTTAGAGACAATCCTTCATGTATGGAGATATTTAAAAGGACCAAGAAGGTAAGACAGACACGCTTATTATCTTTTATAATAATATTGAAGAAAACTCTGCATTTCATATCAGAAAACACTCTTACAGGTAGGATTTTCTTCTAGGTCATCAATATTAATAAGGAACAATTAGATAACTCATATAGAATATTAGTAAAGCCAGGGACAGGATGTTTTTCAGTCCTGTAATACTTATGTGCACCACAAAGCTTCCTTCACTTTAGAAACTTACAAAAAATGTCTTTTTTTTTTTTTTTTAATCTAAAAGCATAATAGTGAAAAATAAATACAATACAAGTATTGGGTCAGCATTTTCAACAGCTCTTCAGCAAAGAACTGAAGCAGACTGAACAAATAAAAATGTAAAAATGTAGACACATTAACTTGTCTTGAATTCCACCTGCAGAGAAAATAGTGTTAGCCTGTTTCTGATGGTTTCTAAGCAGGAACATTATATTGCATCCAGTCCCTCTCTATAGTCCTAATTAACAGGCTTCAGATATTCTCAGTTGAACCACTTCTCTATGCTGTGTCCACACCTTGATAAAGAATGAGGTAGAAACAATCTAATTGTTTTTAGAAACAGTTAAAAGCAAACAAACAAAACATTTCCTTCATCGATGGACATGTAAATTAGTTTTTGCTGCTATACAGGACCCAAAAGCACAGCTACGTGTGGTGAAAACATTTGATTTGTTCAGTATTTTCCCCTACCTTTGTAAGATTCGTCTGTGGTTGCTTTTTTTTTTCTCCTTGTGTTTTTGTTTGTTTATTTGTTTTGATAAGGACCAAGTGCTCTAATACAATTCTGTATACTTTTAATATATATTTGTCATCAAATATGTCTTTTTGAAATAGTGAATCATGATGAATTTATCTGTTCAGAGAAATTTAAATGGCAGTCATTCATTCTCGTTTCTATGATTTTGTGCTACTTTATGTATCTAACAATGGGCCTTTTAAAAGCATTAAGACACTAGGAAGTACTTGTCCTGGTCATGACAAAGAGGTCACAGTCCAGACACCACAATGCCAAAAATATCTAAGTGCAGTGTGCAACTGTGCATCAGCACTGGTATCTCACCTTCTTCCCCTCTATTTTACCAGGCACTTAAACAGACTCCAAAATCAACAGGTTGACTTTTCCATGTTTAGTCATCTTGATATTTGTGGAGTTGGATGGCATGTCATGAGTATGGAATTATCAAGATTTGAGAGATGAGTACAATCACCAAATATTTCTCTCCATTTGAGCATACTTTCCACTGGACAGAGGAAGCCAAAAGAATACACCATGGGTATCCATGCCTCTCCATATGAGCTGAGCTTGCACCCTGTTGTGAGAGCAGCTGTTGCTATCTGCTGTAATGAATATAAAGTTGAATGTATCCTAACATGACAGGGCTATATCTGTAGACAGTAGGATTTTTAAATCTTAGAAACCACAATCTCACTCTTTACCAAAGGGATAATCAATCTTTTAAAGACCTGTTGCTGTGTCTTGGCCATCTGAGAATGGAATACCTTTAAGATTGTTCTGTAATTTTGCTCTCACTGAGCAACTGTATCAGTATTTCCAAACACTGAAGAAAGGACTAGACTCCAACAATCGGATGCCATAAAAGAGATATGCAGCAATTTAATTAAAAAAAAAAAAAAAGTCAAACAGAAGGTACATCCACATGTTAACACAAATATTTTGGCACAGAGACTGTCACAGCTCAAACACAGGGTAGCCCCATCACATAGCTAATCTGAGACACAGGACAAGAGAATCACACATCCACTGTTTTGGGAGCTATCTCACCTGCTGCTTTCAGGTATTTTCAACAGCTTACTCTGCTATGTTGGAACTCATCCACCACTGGTTCTGTTATACAATAGTATCTTTAGATTTCACCTGGTCACCTCAGTTATCTTGACAATGTGTTAAGTTTATCTTTCAAATTCTTATAAAATAAACAGTTTTCCATCTAAACATCTAGGCCTTGCTGAATCTTTAGTTTCCTGTGGGAAGCTCCCAGGACACAAGTTAATTCATATAACTGTAGAACAGTCTAGGTTAGAAGGGACCTTCTAGTTCTAACCTCCTTTCAATTAGCAGGGATGCCACCCACTAGATCAGGTTGCTCAGGGTCTCATCCAACATGGAATTAATTAATTAAGTGATTCTTAATGAGAGGAGGACAACTCTGTATTTCCTCAGGAGGTCATAAAAAACAACAGTTTGACTACCAGTTACAGAATTGAGAAAACAATGTGTACATATCCACATTGTTTGTTTGTTTGTTTGTTTGTTTTTGCCTAATTGCACTTTTATTTGGTCATTTCTACTTTTCATTTGCCACCGAAGGGATTGCATTTTAACTGTTAGGTGTCTTGACCAAAATTAGATGGCCACAAGATCCCACAAGCTGGTTTTGATAGCATTAGCACCCAGCATCACAACATAGCCCTTAATTTTAATCAAGTTTATTTATTTGGTTACTTTGAGGAAAACACAATTTTTCATTCCTTTGGGCAAGAGACATAAAAATATAGGTTAAAAACAAAAACAGTATAGCTGTCTCATCAAGGATCATCTGGCAGGGGTAAAAGCAACAGGAAGGCTGGGAGGGAGCAAGACTTTCCAGAGAGGAAAAAAAAAAAAATGTTTAAAGAAAATGAGATACCTGGAAGTTTTCATTTGTCTTAACTTGACCAAAATTACACTGGGACCAAACATTGTAAACTCTCACAATCATACTCTTGCTGTATCTCTTGCAGCAAACCAACTTAACCTTTCTTCAGCATGTGCTGCTGTGTTTACATAATGTATTCAGACTCAGTTATTTAATGATAGGAAACACAAGCATTTCTTTATCAACCCATTTTGCAAACTATACTGCCTAATTTATCTCTCCCCACCACAACCTTTTACCTTCTCTCTGTTTTTAACCACTAGGTTTCACAGCTAACATTACAAGAAGATGACAAGGGCAATTATCATTGTAACAGAGCAGAACAAAGCAATGGTAATGAGACGAACTACAGTTCATTCACTGAGGCTCTGGCAGTGATGAAAGGAGTAAGCTGAGCCTACCTTTCTTTTCCAGATAACAAAGCAATTACAACATGTAAAGTAATACAGAGAAAATAATAATTTACTGGAAAACCGAGAGAACAGCAGGCTCTAAAAAAAATACAACGGAAAACAACTTGTATAATAGGTAATTCACTGTATCAAAACTTATGAACAGGTGAAATATTAAAAAGTGCTGGGATGCATAGCAAGTGAAAACACTATTTTAAAAAGTTGTTAATTGAAAAATAAATAGATGGATGGATTAGATAGATAAATAGATAGATTAGATAGATAGATAGATAGATAGATAGATAGATAGATAGATAGATAGATAGAAGGTTTCTTTACTGAAACCTGCAAAGGCTTAGCATGTTTTGGTACCACACCATGTAACCCCAAAGAGCTGTTTGAGGACCTAGAGGTAGAACTTTGATCTGTGGCAACTCAGATACATTGTGTGGGAAAGATGCACTTTAATACGCTGCACTCTGGGCATTTTGGCAGGCAGCTCTAAATAAAGTAGAGATAGAATTACTCCTGCTCTACAGCTGGCACACAGGGCATGTCAAAAAGGTAAATTAAAGTTCTTGTTTCTTCATGCTCCACAGTTCTTTTGATCCACGTGCAGGGATGGAAAGCCTGTCAGCCCAGAAGCACTGCTAAGGTAGGGTTGGGGCACTGCCCCTTGTCAGCACCACCCACCTCACGGGAAGTTGACTGGCAATGCTTGCAATACAAGCAGCTTTCTCACTCACTCCACCTTGCCTTCTGATCCAGCACCTTGACACTGCTCAGGAGCAACAAGAAAATTACTTAAAGCCTTGGTTAGAAGTGTATGTTCAAGAAGCTTCTACACAAGAAATTCACCCAGATCAGCCTGAAAGCCACTGAGTGCCACTGCAACATCCAGGATTTCCTAGGCTCAAGTCGCATGTTTTAGCAGCATAGTGTGGCTTAAAACTAAATTGAAAACAAGCAAGAAAAAAATCTGAGGCACACAAAGGGTAAGTAACTGCCTTGGGCTGCTGCAGTGAGTAAACTAAGGTACTGTGGGTACTTCCTGTGCCAGTTTGGGTCTGGTGTTCTGCTCTGCAATCCTTTATCTCATATTATGGCAACCTCTCCCAGAGTTTTAACGTCCATTAAAATAAGGAATCTCTCCATTGTCTTCTGCAGAGCTGGAATTGCCACAAAAGGCAAAGTTTGTTTGTTTGTTTGTTTGTTTTTCCACATGAAACTTCCTAAATACTCAAAATGAGACAATAAATGAGACAATAAATGAGACAGTAATATCTTCCATGGAAGATGGGTTCCACAGATGGATATCTTCTTCTACTGCCTGGCATGAATTTCAGCACAAGCAGCTGCAAAGAGGAAAGTAACATTAACCCCATATGCTAGGCAAAGGGGTTGAGGCTTTACATAGTACTCCAGCAGACCAGGGACAGGAATAAGTGCCAAGTGACCTTGGTTCCCACCATATTTCTGAACTTATTTTATTGCAGAGCATAACCTCTATGAGTCTCAGTTCTCCCACTTGAAAAAGTGAGATAATTACACCTCTGTACCGCACAGTGACTGTGTGAAGCTTAAATTAATAATGTTTGCTGAGCATTGTGTAAGTACAAAAAATTATATAGGCTGCTCAGCATCAAAAAAGGGTCCAGAGTCCAAGATTTTATGGCTCTTGGCCCCATATACAATCCACAACGCTTTCCACTCAGGCAGTTGCATCACATAAATCTAAGACTTTAATTTTTTACAACTTAGTATGTGAAATGTCCTAGGCAGGAGTTCATTTCAACATTGACATACATAAAAATAAATAAATCTTATTAAAGAAGAAAATTATGTTATAACAAAGCAACACTCATAGATAATATTTTGAGCAGTCTAACTACTGATACCTTTTTTTTCTGTGAGGGTGAAGAATTTTCCTCTAGCAGTTCTATTTCTCAAGTGAATTGTTTTTGTGTATTTTTTTTTCCCAAAACATTGAAAAAGAATAAACCTGATAAAAACGATAAATCTTATAGATATGTAATAGATGGAAGCATATTTATTTACAGAGCAACTCTGTGAATGTATCACTTCTCCCCCTTTTTTTTTTCCTTCTGTAAGTCCAATAAATGTCATTTTTTATTGAGTGAAAAAAGGAAAGAGTACAAGTTGTGTGTTTTTTTTCTTGTTGTTTTTTTGTGTATTTTTTTTTATGTGTGTGTGACTTTTTATTTGTGGAATCACTTGATACATAAATATATAAATAAATAAATGAAAAAGCATAAACTATCCTTAACTTCAAAGTGTACCGTGATAAAGAGGATGTAAACACTGTATAAACCGTAACTTCTTGGCCCATTAATTTAGAAAACTCTTTGGGAAGTATTAAGAACAATAATAATTTGGCAGATTAAACTGATTCACAGCTAAGGGGAGGGACTGAAGACAGCTTTAGTACTATACAACAACATGATATAACCACTTGTCGTTTCCACATGCCTTCTCTTACAGCATCATCCGATGAAGAGTAATTGTTCTCTGTTATACAGTTTAAGAGCTGGCAAGACACTTCTTAATTTCCCTTCCAGTCATGCTGAGATTGTATCTCTCCAAAACATATCCAGTTCTTTTCTTTCCTGGGGCTGGGTAAGGGAGAGAAATCCTGAGTACACTTAAATAAAACTCTCCTTGAAAACAATAATTTAAAACATCTCTTCTTCAATATATTTTCCATTCCACTGTTTTCCAGTATAATTTACAAATGTGAGAAACACAGCAAAAAAAATTCCTTCAGAAAAAATTAACTTCATATTTTAGTATTTCTGCTAAAGAATGGAATTCTGCTTAAGGAAGAATGCCCTGAAGATGATATTCCAGTCTGAACTTCACCCAAACTCTACAATATTCACAGCCAGTTTTTACTCTGTCTGCTTGTCTGTGGTGCAACAATACACGATAATGATTTTTGAATAAAAGATGTCCTTTCTTGGTTGTTTTGTTTTGTTTAATTGTGTAGGTCAGGATGATGTTTGGGCACTATTTCCCACCACCACCACCAATAACACCAATATTAACAGTTTAAATTCTTAATGTTATTAGCTTTCTGAAAAAGACAAAGCTAAGTTTTTGCATTGGGCAGGCCAATATTTCCTCAGAATTAAAGTCATGAAACTACACCTGTAGTGTTACAATGTATAAAGATTTTTTTTAGCTAGGACACCTTCCCTACAAAAGTCCTTGACACTTTTGTAGGATCTAGTTTTCCTCTTTTTTCATTCAAAACTAAAATACTCCAGCTGGCAAACAATACTGTTACTAATACTAGTGAACCTCAATGTTTATTTTTAAAGAAAAATGCACAAAAACAAGGACCATTATGTTACCCTGAACCTTGCTATTTCACCAATAGCTTTTTATATGCATTGATAGCTGTTAGTGGAAAGCAGTAGTTAATTTAAAAATAAGGATGTAAAAATATGCACAACTTGGCTTGAACAAAGTTTTTTTCACTTCACAAAAGGAAGGAAGGTTTTGTTAACTCTGACAGATTTTATCCAGATTATCCTTGGTGGTGACAGTACTATTATTTTAGAAGCTTGAAGAAAGGGATCTAATATAAAGTGAAACATTTCTTCTCCCTTTGAGCTAATCAGACTTTCCAACGATATCAAATGGAATTTGATTCAGCTTGCTGTAGTAAAGTCATTAAGAGGAGTATCTGTCACATTTCTGGTTATAAACAATAAATATGATACAAATATGTTTAACTTTACATTTCTGTTTGCTTCATAAGCCATGCTGGAAAAACGTAAACTACAAAATGTACACAATTTTTACTTCAGCCTTTACATTCCAGTTGGACAGTGGATTAACCTACTTCCCACAAGGTAACTATTCTTTAAGAGGAAAAATGACCTCTTTCTGAAGTACTGAGGTGGGAGAACTGTGTAAGAGTTATCTGATTAACCAGGTGTTTTACTGGGAATATATTTCATCAACTGAAGAGACGGAATGAAATTTAAAACTCCTAATTAGATTTTTTTTTTTCTGGAACATCTCATATTTCCTCCCAAAACAAGTACATTTCAACACTGAAAGGAGGTTGTAAATTATTGTGATAATGTCACAATAAAATAAAAGTCACATACTTGAAATCAGCTTGGTGAAAATAAAAGGAAGTGCCAGATACAGAAGTATCTGACATGTTGTGCACATCGCTCTATTAGTCCCAGGGAGACTGTATCTTTAAATGAGAGAGTGTTTCAGTTTCCGTGCATTGTCTGGTTCCTGTCTCTTTCCACATTCCATATGTCAACTCTGTAACTATTACTTGAGCTAATCTGAAAGAAATAACCTACCTATTCATGAGAAGTCTGAACATTTCACTTAAGATTACGTTTCTTCCTTTCCATGTCAGGAGCGATAAGGAGAACCCAATACCCTGAGCAGAGAAATGATAATTCAAAGAGAAAGAAAATACTCTTGACATTTTAACAATAACAAGTTATTAATATAATTCACTCCAGTTGAAAGAAAGTGGAATACATTTACAATGCAACTGAATAAAGGTTAAGTGTATTTTGTGTTTTGCTCTGCATTAGATATAAATATCTGTCATATCAAATCCTAGACTAGTTGTAAGCACCCTCTTAAAATCTATGTTTCTAGCAGAAAGGAAAGCATTTTTAAATACCCTTTCTATGAATGACAAAACCCAAAGTAAGTAGACCTCATATGGAATAGCTCAAGAAAAGCTAGCATAGCTATTCTTGGCAGAGTTATTCACACTCTGGGAATATCACTACCTCTTTAAAATAGTTGATATTATTATATCAAGATACAGCACCCCTGCATAAGCTCAGTTAGGATCAGTTCCCCAAAATGAATGTAAAGCAGGTCTTTGTCTTCCTCTTAGTTGCTTATTTCATGCTATCCCTTCCTTATTCTCTATGAAAACCATACATATTTACACATGAAAGTATTTAACCAAGAAAAATATCACCATAAATTTGTTTATAAGAATTTTTTATAAGGCACATGCAGTAGTTACCTGTTGTATTAAAAAATTAATTAATTAATTAATTAATTAACATTTTTAGTAACAAATCAAATGCCGTTCTCTCTCTCTCCTTTTAGATTATAATGGTAGTTTAGCTGAAGGAAACATTGTCTTCCTTAAATTTGGAGTTAAATTTTGAAGCCACCAGACTTGTTGGCTCCTTCTTCGGACACTTCCAAGCCAACATGTGAAAAGTCATTTGAAATATCATTTGCTTCTCTAACTTCTTACTGTAAAATATATGATAAATGTTAGTCTACTAAAGGAAAGGGAAGAAATGGGCCGGCTCCACCTCCCACTTTCTTTTTTAATTGGCCACTAATGTTATAAACTTTCTGCTCTGAAGTTTGGAGATATGACTTGTCATCACTAGCAACAGTCTCATTATTTGGACAAAACAATTGCTCTAGCTTTGGGGGACTTTACTTCATTCAGTATCTGCAGATTCAAAAGCACACTGAAGATGCATACTTCAGGCAGAAATGTACTTCAGTCAAGGACCATGCTACACTTGTTACTATTTGCTTTAAAAAAACTCAGAAATACATATAAGGTTGCCTACACACAAACCATCCTCCATATATTTGCTCCCTAAATCCCAATCATCCACTAACAAATGAGTGGGTGTAACAGAAGAAAGCGTATTTGACAGTTGCATTTCTCTTTCTCTAGCATGCTTTCCCCCTTTTTTTCCACTCAAAAGATAAAGCGATTCAGCAAAAGTGTGTGGAAAGAATGCTTTACAAAAGGTGGGAGTCCTCAGAGTCAGAACAAGAACGGGTATTTATGGAAGATGTTCTTATGAATACAGAAATATTCATCCACTTTAAGGAACAAAACTGAGAAAGTTGAGGAAACAATAAGAAGTGATACAGAAGAAAAAAAAAAAAAGAAGAAAAAAAAAGAAAAAAAAAGTTGAGTTCAGCTGAAAAACCCATGCATTATAAAAGTATGCAAATGTAATTAGAAAAATGTTTAGTCTGAGAATAGATTTTTTTATTATTATTATTTTGAATTAGAAAGACTATTCCAACACCAATAACACATATACATGTTTGCTTACCGTACTGCTGCAAGCAAATATATCAGCACAGTAAGTTGAAGGTTATATTTAAGTAGGTAAGAAAGGCAGCCAGATCCACTAAGGACAGATGTAGCCTGTGTACTGTAGCTCTGAGTAAAGGGGAAACTTGTAACAGTGCCGACATTTGCAAGGCTTTAAAAGTCACCAGCTCTGTTAAGAAAACATCTGCAGAAGCCAGCTGCACATGGACAATGCCAAAGAGTAAGGAGAAAACAAGCCAGTAAATTTTTCTTTTTAAATCTAAGATGACAGGCTCAAAGGCTGCTGAACAGCCATTTTTTTGCTGGGAGAAAGACACATAAAACTTCTGCAAGGAGAGTAAAAGAGGAAGGTGGAATGAATACAGAATCTATCAACGTGAATGGAAACTATACTCATGGGCAAAACAACTTCAGTAGGAAATGCGACCGTGAAATTAAAATAGACACCAACTTAAAGAAACAACTTGCAGCTCTATACCTGCCTCTGCTGCTCTCTACAAAGTAGAAAACAAAGATTAAAAACAAATCTATCTCACTTCTCTACCACAAAGGAGGAGCGGCTTCCCTGCAAAAACAGCATCTTTCCTGTAAGGATGGTACAGTACAGGGAGAGGTATACCAGAGAAGGCATTGCAAAAAGGTTGGCTTAGACATTCTGTCCTCTGCAGGGGTACTGCCACAGGGAGTGTTCTCTGTACACATCTGCCTAACCTCAAATGAGGTATTAAGCCCTGGTTTTGTTAAAAGTCCTACACCTTAAAAAATAATCACATACTTACTAACAGACGTTAAGCAGTTGTAGCTAAGGGGACATGTCTGGGGTGGGGTGGGTGTGTGCGGTATTTGCTTACAAAGAGAATGCCCCAGCAAGGTGGCAATTCAAGTCTTTCTTTCCATGAAGACTGAGGGAATGACCTCAATTTCCCGCCCTCTTGGCTGGAGACCCTAGCTTTTGGGCTAAGTAACAAGGTTACAACCATATTGTGAAATTACATTGAACTCTTCTGGATGGAAAAAAAAAAAAAAAATCACTAGGAAGAAAGTATTTCTTCAAAAATGAGTATATAAAAAATTCTTACTAAAATGCACAACTTTAGTTTTTACAAAATAATAGTAGAGCTCTATTATTGTTTCCTATTCTAAGGAAACTTTGTGTTCTGTGAGAGCCAAGCAATTACTTACTATAATTATTTTACAATACTTTTTCTTTAAAGAACCATTTTGAGATCAAATGCAAAAACATCAATACAAATTGTTTAAAGTATATTTACTACTCACAGAACTTTCCATTGCATGAACTAATATCTTATTGCATTACATTCCAAGACACATATTGTGGAAAGCACAACACTATGCCATTCTAAAAATATTTAAAGTTTAAAAGTAAAACCAAAAAGTGTTTTTTTGAATGGGAGAAAGGGATTGGAAATCATTGTACAAAGCCAGTGTGTTATAACAGGAAGGTTTGTAAGTGACGTGTGGTTTGTAACTATTTTAAGTAATGAAATTGAAATTGATATAAAAAATAATAAAAATAAAAAATAAACAAACAAACAAAAACTCCAGTTGCTATTATTTCATAAGGACAATTAGGAAGATGAAAATTATGTTTCATGAGATTTTTTGCATTTTCCTTATACAGAAAGAACAGAGATGAGAGAAACAGGAAAACAATGTTCATATTTTCATAAGCTGATTTTTTATTTAAACACAGATTTTCCAAACTAGAACCTTTCCATTCCTTTTTTTTTTAGGACATGTCAAGACATTCAGATGATAGAAACTCAGAAGGCTGAACTATTTTTGCATTGTCAAAACAACATACTTTGTTGAAAACATATTGATATGAAAGTTTTCTAAAGCTAGCCACTCAAACTCAGATATAGCACACTTGCTTTCAAAACTGAAATTAGAGGACAGTATTTTACTCTCAGTATTGTTTGTGATCTTTCAGTCCTTAACAGGTCACAAATACTTGATCATGTTAATCCTTTTAGACTTCCAAAAAGAATCCTACCAGATGTCTGTATTTTGTATAAGGGTTGAAACAGTGATACCACTTTAGAGTACAGGCAGTGGCCAAGAACAGAACACAAAACAGGAATGAAATGTTTCTTGTTGTAGCTCTTTGTAAAGCATTTGTTGACTTTTTTTTGACAAGTTAACTCTGAGGCAAAATAGAGCAAAACCATGAATACTACAAGCTTATCATTGTTTCAAATCACCAAAAGCCCAAACAATTGCACTGAAAGTGTTTCATAATTTGTTGAAGATGTTTTACTTGAGTCACCACTAACCAAAGACAACATACTGCCACTAATGACTTTAACACTAACTGGAGTTATATATTATTACTGCTAACCATAGTGTCATCTCATTTGCTAGGAGGTAGCCTGCGTAGGTTCATCCAGGAAACATCTAACAAAAACAGTCTGGGTTCTCCCAGAAAGAGTACACAATTTTATTTTAGGGTGTCTGTACAACAGTTAGGATGTGGTAACTCAGGCTAGCATATCATTGCTCACTTTAAACTGGGTAATGAAACAGCTGTATGGCATTAACAGCTAGCAAAAAAGGAGCTAAAAATATACTTTTATATGCAGGGAACAAGTCTGTACTTTCCTACATGATGTTACAGCTAACCTTCTTGAAGATGGCTAACTATAAAATAGCCTGCTGTCTACAAGAGAGCACAGCTCACTGTTGTGGAAATATACTCTACAGGCTTCCTTTCCTTTAGGACATTTCTAAGACAATTGCTCACCTTAAAAATAATCAAAGAAATCCCAGATGATTACAGTCACTATGCATACACCTTCTCTCCTTGCAAAAATATCTTGCCATGGTTATCAAAGAGAATGTGGACCAACATCATGGATGATAATAAACTTACTGGAAACAATTGCTGACAATTTTAGTATAGGGGTTTTTTTGCAAATTTCTAGAGGGGGCAATTCTGTATGAGATATGAAACTAGCAAGAAAACAAGTTGCAGGGATCAAAATAGATTTGCCTATTTTGCCTATCTATAGTATTTTTCCTTTTCCATTTCAACTGTACATGCCTTTTTTCTCTCTCAGTTCCTTCATATCTATTTCCATTTCCCTTGGTAATGCTACAAAAACTTCCATAATCTGTGAGTAGTCCCATTAAAACTGGAGTATAATAACAATGGGACAATTAGCAGTTTATTTTCTACTTCATAACAACAGTGTGTAAAAGACAAAGAATCTTTGTAAAATTCACAAATGAACTTGTTTGCACACCAAATTAAATTGTACAGTGTATTTCCAATATTGTAAGCAAACTAAGGTGCCTTATGAAACATCCGTGATTATTGAATGAATCCCCAGAGATATTACTGCACAAAATGTATGTCAAAACAGTCCTTTCAAACAGAAGGCAAGTTCTGTCACATCGTTGGATGCAGGCAGCATGTACAAATAGAAGGGTAATTAATTTTAAGAATCTCATTTAATCCCCAGTGCAGAGAATCACTTTTTAGGCAACATAGCACTTGTAAGGTAATATTCATTTAAAACAATGATATGTAATCTGAGATATTTTGTAATCTGAGAAACTTTTGTTTCCGTTGATTATTTTTATGTCATAGTACATATAAAAATTTTTTGTTTGTGCAGACCTTCACACCATAAATAATATCATAAAAAATACAGGCATTTTAAAGTGGATAAAATGTTTTATTTTCCTTAATTATTAACCTTTTACACTTGGGAAATAGTTAAATTGAAAATTACTATGAACAACTCTAACAAGGGTTTTGTTGTTATTGTTGGGGGCTGGGGAAAATTTTTGTTCATTGGTTCTTTGAAAACTGAACACTGCACTTGTACAAAAAAGCATATGTCCAAATGGTAGTAATGTCTCCTCATATTGTCCAGCAGTAGATTTCTCCCACCTATAATACCAACTTTTGTTATTATACTAATACAGTACATTAAAATAATGAAGTAAATAATAAAATAGTTAAGTAAATAATATTACTTCATTTATACACAGGTCTATCTATATATGTATATATAGGTCCTGATGTTTCACTATCATAGCTTTGGATAACTTGCGTGTTTCAGGATAGAGAGGGCAATACAAGGCATATGAATACTCTGCCTGTGATAGCCTACTGTGATATCTGGGATAAATTGTGGTAAATCTTATGACTGACAGACTTCAGTAACTTATAGGGCACAGGGCATGGGGTGGTGTGGGGGGAGGGTGTGTGATTCTTCATAAAATCAAGGGAAGCACTGAACTATGTATTAATACTCAAATCTTAAAGCTGTCATGGGCTGTTTTCTGTTAACATCAGTACTCAACAATAAATAGATGTTACAGTTTATTTAAAAATAAATAAATAAAGGATAGTGAACAAAACTAGAGAAAAGCAGCATGCCACAGAGAAAATCCATGGGGCAACAATGTTTTGTTGCTATGTGTAATTCTGGATATGTCTTTAAAAGGAGAAAATGTAGCTAGAAATTAAGAAAGAGCAACACAGAATATCACGAATATCACAGAATATCAAAGGTACAATAGAAGGAAGGAAGGAAGGAAGGAAGGAAGGAAGGAAGGAAGGAAGGAAGGAAGGAAGGAAGGAAGGAAGGAAGGAAGGAAGGAAGGAAGGAAGGAAGGAAGGGAGGGAGGGAGGGAGGGAGGGAGGGAGGGAGGAAGGGAGGAAGGAAGGAAGGAAGGAAGGAAGGAAGGAAGGAAGGAAGGAAGGAAGGAAGGAAGGAAGGAAGGAAGGAAGGAAGGAAGGGAGGGAGGGAGGGAGGGAGGGAGGGAGGGAGGAAGGGAGGAAGGAAGGAAGGAAGGAAGGAAGGAAGGAAGGAAGGAAGGAAGGAAGGAAGGAAGGAAGGAAGGAAGGAAGGAAGGAAGGAAGGAAGGAAGGAAGGAAGGAAGGAAGGAAGGGAGGGAGGGAGGGAGGGAGGGAGGGAGGGAGGGAGGGAGGGAGGAAGGGAGGAAGGAAGGAAGGAAGGGAGGGAGGGAGGGAGGGAGGGAGGGAGGGAGGGAGGGAGGGAGGAAGGAAGGAAGGAAGGAAGGAAGGAAGGAAGGAAGGAAGGAAGGAAGGAAGGAAGGAAGGAAGGAAGGAAGGAAGGAAGGAAGGACCTGCAAGATCAAATGAGAACCAAGCAAAAGTCCGGTATATTTTAAAAATTCCATAAACTGAATTTGAGATCTACAGCCATAAACTAAGAAGGAGGTTACAAGACACCAAATCTTGGTGCCTTTCTGGGGAAAAAAAAAAAAAAAAAAAAAAGAAAAAAAAAAGTTCTTGTTTTCTGTTGATATTTGATAGATTTTCCTTTTATATACAACTTACTAACTATAGATAAAGCAATCACACTCTGAAAACAAACAAGCAAACAAACAAATAGAAAAGAATTGCTTTCCTGCTTGAAAACAGCAGCCCCAGTATTATGCAATTTGGTACACTGACGTCACCCCTCAAAACAACTTTCTTGCTCCACTTCATACAAATTACTGTTAATAATCAAGGTATCTCATTCTCTCTTTCTCCAGCTTTTTTAGTCAGCTATTTTGGATTCTGTCAATGACAAACTCCAGCCATCTTTCAGCTCTAGTTAAGCACTGTTAGTTATATGGATTTAATATATAACCTTTTCTAAAGCAATGTGTTGTAAACATTCTTCCAAAGCATTGGCTGCTAATGAAATATCAGCTCTTTCACATTAAGTTATATTATATTATGATGATGCTTTATCTCTTAACAATGTAACTCTCTTCTGAGAGATCAAGGATGTTGCCAATCCCTTGCCATTTAATCAAATTCTGAATACCTTCATTTTTTATTTTTTTCTGGCTCCTACTCATTAGTTTGGCATTGCACAGTCCTGTTTAACTCCTGGGTGTTTTGTACAGTCTGACGGGCCATCTTGGCATTATTATGGCTCCTGTATGCACTGGAGTTATTATTGCAGTACTATAATATGTGCTGTCAACTGGGAAATAACAAACCAGCTAGCATAAAATAACCGTAATCCTGCACCTTCATAAAAACTGGATTCAGATTGTCACTATCAAAGAGGAGGAAGCATAGGAAAGGATCTAACACCTCACCTATCTGCTGAAAGCTTCAGTTCCTGGTCATCTCAAAGATTTCTTCTTTGGTCTGGAGCTGTGCCTCTTACAACCATAAATATGCAAGCATTTGCTGATAAAGCATCTCATCAGATTTGCAAAGATTACTAAAAGTCTGTTTGTATCTGATATTCAATATTATGTAAGCACCAAATCTGGCATTTTTAAAAAAATCAGTGCATATGTATCTCCAGAAGCCTGTATGGTTTGGAAATGCTGGCAGTTGTGTTCTCACCATTTTACAGCTGGTGATGACATTGCCTGAGCTACTTCAATGAAATGTTCAGAAGATAATTTTATCCAGCCATAATGTATAACTGCTCCACACAGTCACACTCTAGTAAAGTTATTTTGTTTGAGCAGCTTCTGGCAATACTTCTTTGGGAGTTGCTTTGAAAGGAAAGAGAAGTGGCTTTTTCTTTTTTTGCCTTTTTTTTTTTTTAAATACTAAACATCTCCTTTCCTATTTTGGGCACAAAGGTGGAAAGATTAAACACTTTACTAATAAAACATACTTCTACCTCTCCACCAGTACCCAAGATCTCCACCAGAGATTCTGGATTAACTGCTTGTCCAAAATCCATCAGCCTATAAAATAAATGGTTCAAATACAGTTACTGTGCTGTTTGTAGAAATATCTATCAGGTGGTGTCAGAAAATTCCTATATGCCACGGGTCCATTTCATTAAAGGAGGACCTATGTGCCACATGAGAGAAACAACACTTCCCTGCAGCATCTCACTAATAGAACAGTCACCAAGGTGTCTGTTAAAGACTCGTGAACACTGTGGCAAAAGAGAATGATAGTATGACCTCCCAAAAGGTCTGAAAGACATATCAAAGGCGCCTGAGCTGATGGTGTGGATTGACTGAAAAAGTAGAAATCCAAACAAAGCTCAAAAGGCACTTTCAATTTCAGACCTTTTCTTATGGTTTGTCTGAGAATAGAAGGAAGAATTAGGAACATGTATATTGAATAAAAGCAAATTGGCATTTTTAAACAGAAACGTCTAATCTTATTGAATACGGTTATAAAATAAAATTGAAAACCTCATTAATTTTTCCCTGCTGGGTAAGTAACCACAATTATTTTATGTATCTAAATGCACCACTTTTTCCAATGAAAACAATGGGCAGTGTCTCTCCTATAATTAGTATTAGTTAAGAGAAGCAGTAGAGTCTGAAGAATAATATTTAATATTTCTATTGCAACATAACAGGAAATACCCTTTAAAATAATAAAAAATAAAAAAAAAAAAGAAGAGTTTTTATAAATTTATTATACAAGACTGAGGCACTCTAAAATTAAAAATTCTTAAGGAAAATACAAGTCTCCTAAAAACATACTTTATTTTTCAAGGGGAATACACAGTTCTGTAGTAAAAATTACTCAATCAGCATGATCTTCTGTTTTGTTTTGTACCCAAGACACAGTGTTCAGAACTAAATGCATATTTTGTTTCCACACTAAAATTATGGTTTCCATTGGAGATAACTCTCCAAATTCTTTTTTCTTTTTTTTTTTTCAATGATCAGAATTAAGTTAGCAGAAAGTGACATCTGGATGTGGTTTTTTTGATATCTATCTTACACAGTACCTTGCAGATGATGAATATTCAAGAAATCTTCTCTCTCTAAGCAATCTCAATTAATCTGTCTCTCACATCATAATGAGAGAAATGGTTTGCATTCTTGACAGGAAATGGACAGAGTCCCAGAAATCCATTGCCTGACAGAATTTAAACTTCCCACAGTTCAGAGAAGAAATCACTCAAAATTTACTACCAATGCTACAACCAGGTTGCAATAAATGTTACTTTGAATTAGAAGTGCTTTAATTTTCCATGACTTTTGCATCTCTAGGCACCCTATTGGGGTTCCACTGTTAATATTAACTGAAGCAGATAGTTCTTTTGTTACTCATTAATGGTTCTATTCAACAGAAATTGAATTTTCACAGCTGCCAAGCACTGCCGGTTCTTAAGGCTGGGTACTCAGAGAGTTTAATCCTAATGTAACTGATAGAATTTCCTCCTCAGGCCTCGTAACTTTCTCCAGGATTCCCATACCATCTCAGACGGTCTTCCATAACCAGCTCATCTAGATTTACATAGATGAACCATATCCAGGTAATAAACTGCATTGTTTCTTGAACTATCAACATGTCTCTCAATTTCAAAATTTCCAGGTACTTCGAGTCACAAGTGGGCTACAAATCTGGCATGAAAATGTTTCATTAAACTCTAAAGAAGCTGATGAAAGCACGCTCTTTTTATTGAGCTGATAACAGATAACTGGAAAGCATGCCTTTTAAGTGCTTTCACTCCCACTTTTTGTCAAAGTGTACTAAAGTTTTGTTCTCCCTCTCATTCCATTCCCCCCAGTATGTTTCTCAAGATACAGGATTCCTATTTTATTAGGAAGTATCCAGAAATCAGTTAAAACTGAAGATGCCCTCACCCGCTTCATTTCTGTAGGTGTTTTAGGTTAGACAATTAATGTCAGGACATGGAACTAAAATTTCCTTCTTTAAGCTGACATTTCTTATGATAGAAGTAATTTCTGATAAATATCATAGAATCATAGAATATCTTGAGTTGGAAGGATGACCCACAAGGTTCATCAAGTCCAACTTCTGGCCCCACACAGGACCAGTAAATATCAGACCATAAATATATGGCAAAGAGCATTGTCCAAATTCTTCTTGAACTTTGACAGGACTACAGGAACTCAAGATAAATTCATTAGGATTACTTGTTTTCTCCTGCACGATAATCTTGACTGAAATTATTAAAACTTCAGAGAGAATATTTTAATATAACACTTGGAAACCTGGCATTTCTGTGATTGCAGCTCTTCATCTCTTTTCTTACTTTGTCAGTCAACTGTCTTACAGTGGAGTTGCAGAAAGACATCAAGCGCCAGCTGAGCATCATAATTTATGGAGACAGAATGCTATGGTATAAACACCAGTATATAGAAAGCCTTTCTAGCCTTTGCAACCTGTTTTCTGCCTGAAAAGCTGACTAGACAATTCTCAACCTGTCACATGGAGATCTGTCAGAGACCTTGTTTACACATATAAGGGAGGACTTATAACAGAAATATCTTATCTCTGTTCTAATAATTAGGAAATGCCTTTTTTTTTCTCAAAATATCAGGGATGCAATATCATCAAAATGACATACAATGTTCAATTTTACCACTGAGACAAAATATAAACAGTTTTACCCTGTTGCTACTCAGTTTTTCTTTACTCTAGGTATACACAACATTTCAAAGACTAAATTAATGTCAGGGACAGGGATGTTCATTCAGAGAATTAAAGTATTAAAATTAGTATACACAGATTAATAATAACAATAAAGTTACAAAATCTAATAAAGTAAATTAAATACAAAATAAACTGACCGTATAAGTTGATTCATTACCAGAATGAAAGTTTATTATATTCATGTAGGACTTCTTGTGAGATTCAGGATCAAACTCATATTTTTCCAGAATCTACTCCAATGTTAGCAAGCACTTCATGGAAAGCACTTATTTATTAATGGTCTTCATAATGGTCAATTAACATGAATAAGAAGTTTATTAACTCAGTTTAAGAAAAAAATCGTAATTTAGCAGAAAATGTTAATAGACTTCACAGATATATATTCCATCACATAGCAAGGTGGGGTGGTGGTGGTGGTGTCTGGAAGGGGAATGGGGAAGCAGAAAGAGAGCAAGGTTTTATTTTGACATTTCTGAGGTAAACCCTACATATCATAGTCTTTCATATTAAACAAATATGTTTAAACAAAACTGATCTAGTGAAATCAGCTGTACGAAAATAAAGACTGGATTGTCACTTGTTTCAGAAGTGGAGTCCTTTCTAAACATCAGAAGACATACGTACCTTCATCTTTTTTATGACTTTTATTTTGCAGCACTCTACACTATGTGGGCCAGCTATAGCCCAGTGGTTCCTTTGGCTGCTTGTAATGGCATTTCATTCCCTGCCCCAGCAGGGGTTTGATCCCACGGGCACCCCAGGCCCACTCCAGAGGCTGGAGGTCTCTTCCAACCTAGACGATTCTGTGTCTGTGTCTGTCAGTGTCTGTGGTCTCATTTACATATTGACTGGATTGGCTGTACTAACAAAGAAGCAATACTGTGACCTATTCATGTTTATCATGTCTATACCCCATATTTCCATAAGGCTGCATACACTAGACTTGTGGATTTCCTACAAGTCAACAAGTTATTTTGTCCTCTCTTAAATTTCATCTTAATTTTAACACAGATAATCTTTTTAATCTTTTTTCTCCTACCAATAGTACTATGCAAATATCAATAAGTATAATTTTCCACTTTCATAAAAATCTAAACATCTCTAGACATCTTATGGAACCATAGTACATACATGTTTCCATTTCAACAGTGAATTTGTGGCAACAGAGTCCCTAAATGTTGCTGGTTACTACCACAATATTTTCAAAAAAGGTGGTATTCTATCTTCCCTTTTAGGTTATCATATTCAGCAGCATCACAAGCTGATGGTTTTTATTGTATCTCCCCTTCCCAAACTGTTACTTGACCTATTTTGTTCTCAGCATATTCATGTTAGTTAATACTCTTTTCCTTGGTTTATTTCAAACACTCAAAATTCTGGGAATTGAACTAGGTTTCTGGTCCATACTTCCTAGATTCCTCCTCCCTGTTTCTTTGTAAAAATTAATATTTAAGCAATAATGTTGCTGTGTTCTAGCACTGCTGTTCCACGGTTGTTCTCAATCATGTCTAAAACTGAACTTCCAATTGTCCTGAAAATGCTTCAGCCATGTCATTAAGCACATTATTTTGAATTTTATCAGACCAGACAATTTGAAAATGACTAATTTATCTAAGTGCTCTCTAATCTGTTCTTTCTGCAGTTCAGACAGAACCTTTTGTCATTGGTAGTAACTGTGTTAGCCATCTGCTCTTGAATGACCTTTTTGTGCAGACTAAATGCAGCAAGGACTGTTTGATGGTTTTCAGTTTGGGAAAGGAAGGGGTCTTATTTCCCCTTCAAATTCCTTTAATAATAACAAAATTACAGAACTTGGAATTAAGTTGTTTAAAGAATGAGTTATTTTCACACTTGATATCCAACTACCTAACTTCATCCTGTCTTGTCTTTCTTCATTATTATATACTTATGTTTTACTTTTTTCGTACACCAGACTACCAAATATAAAGACATTTTGATTTTGCTTGCAAGCCTATCTTGAAGTCACTAAAGCCATCATGAATTAGCATATTTACTCTTTTTCTCTGTCCTCTGTCTTTTTTGTTAGTCCTTCCTCCTGTGTGACCGACCTTAAATAACAATTCTGCAAGTTCACTGAAATGTGCTTTCTTTAATTTCATGATCTTTATTTTGCTTTTTCCATTCTACTCTTCTTAAGGATTATGAAATCTTATTTCACTTTTCACTCACTTTCACTTTACAACCACAAGCTCTAGATTTGATTTACCGCAACTATCCTTATCCCTACGGCAAAAGAAAATGTTCACCTGTCAATTCCTGTATTTTCTTGGACTCTCTGAGTCTTTATGTGAATTTGTTAAGATCTTCCACTGAACACTAAGTTTTTCACCTGGTGTTCTCAAAGTTCTCTTTTTGGGTCTGTTACTTGATTAAAGATTTCTGTGTAAACAGATGAAATATTCATCTAGACTTCTAACATGTAAGTCCCCACCTTCTCTTCTCAGAAAACTGTAGAGAGCCATGAGGCTCATAACCTCGTTTTCTCCAAACTAGACAGCACTAGAGTCCTCAGTCTTCCCTCATAGGACTTGCCTTCCGGACCTTCTATCAGCTTCATTGTCTTCCAGTGGGCCCATTCAAGGACCTTAATATCTTTTTCATATTGTGAAGCCCAGCACTGCACACAATATTCAAGGCAAGGCTGCACCAATGCTAAGCATAGCAGGAGAATCACCTCTTTTGACTGGTTGAGTTTATAACACCCCACAACTGGGTGCATTCTTGGCTGCAAGGACATGCTGCTGGCTCTTGCTGATCATGCTGTCACCAGCACCCCTGGGTCCCTTTCTGCTGAGCTGCTCTCCAGCCACTTGTCACATACTCAGTGCCTGTGTCCGGGATTACTCCATCCTGTGTGCAGCACCTGGCATTTTCCTTTGTTGAATTTCATGCTCTTACTGATTGCCTAGTGCTTCATTTTGTGCAGATCCCTCTGCAAGACTTCTTGTCCCTCCAGGGAGTTAACAGCACCTCTCAGCTTAGTATCATCAGCAAACTTGCTAGGGGTGCATTCAACTCTTTCGTCTAGATCATTAATAAAAAATGTTGAACAGGGTTGGCCCTAAAATTGAGCCTTAGGGCTACTAAGTCACTACTAAGTGACCAGCCACCAGTCAGATGTAGCCCCATTCACTATGACTCTTTGATCTCTATCATTCAGCCAGTTCATCACCCAGCATAGCTGGGTGAACATAGTTGAACAATTTTTCCAGAATGATGCTGTGAGGGACACTATCAAAGGCCTTACTAAAATCCAGAAATATTATATCCACCATACTCCCTTCATCCACCAACCAGACGACCTTATCATTGAAGGAGATCAGATTACTAAGACAGAACTTTCCCTTCATGAATCCATGTTAACTATGCTTGATAAGAGCTTTTTTCTTTAAATGATTTTTAATATTGCCCAGGATAATCTTCTCCATAACTTTTCCAGGTACTGAGGTTAAACCTCCAATTGAGGCTGGATAAAGCATACTGGACTATCTAGCACCCTGACATAGCAGTCTGAATGAACTACTTCTGAATCTCTTCTGAGCAATCCTCTAGTATTTTTCCTTTTTCTTTTTTTTTTTTTTTTTTTTTTGTCAGTAGAGCTGCAACTCCTAGCATTAACCCCTATGAAAGTGCGTATTGCACATTCATTGTTTGTAACACAGAAGTCAAGTAGTAGATAGATGACTACTCTTTTGATTGTAGACACTAAGAAAACCACGTTATATCAAAAAAGTGGTAACTACACACCAGTACAGCTGATAAAACTTCTCATACTTAACAGCCACCCAAATGTCAGTAAAAGGAAGGGAAGGTGACAGGACCACTATGGCCCAGTAGCAGACGAAGAAACCATGATGCTCAACAGAAAAACTTTTGAGACTGTAGGAAACATAGATTAAAACACCAAGCACTGCACATGGTTAACATAAATCACACAAAAGACACATCTTACCAATCCACCAATATATCAGGGTCATGTAAAGTCCCTAAAAGTACAGGAAAGATGTCAATCCCTCTGCTAGTGAGGTGATCAAAGCATTTGATGAAGGTGACGAAGATAACAATGAAGAATGTGATCAGGCTACTTAGACTACTTAGAGAACACTAGGTATTGTAAAGGTATTGTTTACATACACTGTAATTCAAATGATAAAATCTCAACTGTTCTGTCTGTTCTAGGGGAGAGTGTAAGAACTGTTTGCTGTGAATAGCACCACAACTACACATTTAACAAAACCCTAATATATCAATGCAACCCATAACAACTGAACATAATGTTATTTCTTAATGTATCCCTTTCTAGCTTACCTAGTTTGAAAAAAAAAAAAAACAAAAAAAAAAACTAAGCTTCTAGAAAAATATGTATGCTACTTATTTTTCTGAATTTCACATTTAACCTGATTTAAGTTCTGTTGAGTGAAACAACACTTGAACAATAAAGGCTCAGTAGCTGAGAAATACTAAAACCAAAAGGCTTTCTTTTTCTAATAAAAGTTTTAAAGTCAGTTCAATCTTTAAGCAAGCACTAACAGATGTTACAAATGATAGGAAAATAAGTCTTTTTCCAGTACAGGAAGAGCTCTGTGACAAAATCCAGCTCATGTGTGTACCATCAAACCTACATGATTCAGTTTTAAAAGAGTGTTTTGAGAAGTCGGATAAGCTGTTCCACATCTTATGCTTTATATTTTATTCCTTCTCCCCAGACCAAAATATTACTTCTAGATAGCCAATGAAAGAAAAAGAAAGATTTCTTCTGCTTTTTACAAACAAATATCTTATTTTATTCTTACATATTATCAGCTAAACTGTTTACTTGTTTCCTTCATTAAGGAATCCAGATGGTGTCCAGCTTAGAGAACTAGCAATGGCAAGCCTGCCTGAATGTTAAAAAAAAAAAAAAAAAAAAAAAAAAAAAAAAAAAACACGATGGAGGGATTGGCAAAGTGTAAATGGGGGTAGGAAGCATCTTCTGTAATGCACTTGTAATGGTAATTAGTATCAAGTCTAACTGCCTGTGATGACCTGTAAGGTACCCCTGAATCTTACACAATTGAGATACAAAACAAAATTGGTCTTATCTTTTT
Organism: Aythya marila; assembly: GCF_965140915.1. NCBI lineage: Eukaryota > Metazoa > Chordata > Aves > Anseriformes > Anatidae > Aythya > Aythya marila. Next base: position 63,679,708 of record NC_139080.1, on the reverse strand, counting down.
TAAATGAATACAGAACATCAGGCTTCATGACAAAAGCTGACTGCATAGGTGTTAAAATGCATGTGGAGTAATTATCATTTAGTATTAAAATATCAGTCTTTCCCTCACGTAATTATTTATCAAATGAAGCAAGTGTGAATTTTACTTCTTCATTCCACAATTATTCATTAAAAATGTTCTCAAATTGCCTTCTGCCAGAAACAGGCAAACAGATATAACAGAGAGTGGTATGTACCCTTGAGAATTTCTGAGCAAGGGGAGGGTAGAAGTTGAAGCGTTTCAGACAATGAAGCGAGAGACTATAACGACCCTTTAAGGAATCCCTACACACAATATTATCTTTATAAACTTATCACAATTATCAAAAAATAAAAGAAATTAAATCAGTAGCTGCAACATATTTGATAAGACATTTCAATAAATAATTCTCGTTTCTATTCTAAAAGTGGGCTTTAGAATTAGCAGACACTCCACAATGGCCTATAATTTGCATGATCTATTTTCTCATGTTGATGCAAAAGCAAATCAGACCTACTGGATTCTCTTTTATTGTCAGTTCACAAATTTTGTTCTTCATCTCTTAAACTGAAATTGCCCTTCAGTTCCCCAGCCTCTTAATTACATGAGAGTGAAAGCAACCCAGAGAGTATTATATAGAGGTATCTAACAGGCAGTTTAGCCTGTAAGTTTTATGTTGCCATTCAAACCAGACAATGCCAAACCATTTCCCTCTCTTCAGAGCTTAAAATGTTTATTAACTCTTTTTACATGCAACCTGATGACTTTTTAAAATAGATTTATGTACAAGATGTTTGCTTTCCCTGAGAAGCTGTCTTGCAGGATGTTCTTATATGAAAACCCTTTTATCATATACAAAGAGACATCAAAACTTGCTTACCTTTTTAAAATTTTTTAACAGGATGATTGACCTCCATCTAGTTCAAAATGAGCAAAGTAGAACTTGATAAAGGTGTCTGTAGATAGTACTTTATCAGGAGATAAAAGTAGCTACTATGACAGAGCCTAGGGGATTAGGGAGTAAAATTTCCCCTCACTTAAGGTTTCAAATCTATGTCATGGAGCCTTTCAGGAAGGGAGAAATATTTCCCTTGTTTCATACTATCTCATTTTTGTATTTTTCTTAAAAAAAAAAAAAAAAAAAAAAAAAAAAAAAACAGTGTGCATTGTTATATTCATTCAGTACCTTCCTAGTTAAGGGCATTTTACTTCAGATATCCACAGAAGATTTAATAAAATCAACTTGAAGCCTGATATGTATATATATATATCTTAAAAAGCAAGCAGTCCCGTAGGAACCCAAAAATTCAAAGAGTTGTATTTCCACCCATTAGACAATAATACTATAATTTCCCTTGTCAATCCAAATCAGTTTTAATAGACATAGTTTTCACACTTTGTGCCTCCTGATCTGTTCAGCATTATCAGGCTGAAATTACAGGTGAAAGTGATGTCACTGCTATAATAATTTGACAAGTTATTTTGCAGTGGTCTGGTTAAGTGTCTCAGCCTGAATGAGAAACACAGTTGTAATGAAGTATCTTGCCATGTATTTTGTACAGATGCATTGACTATCGAGGTCCAACATAGAAACAAACTTTTACAATAGGACATCAAACTACTGTTGCAATGACATTTTGCTTTTTAAAGAACTTGTTCACCAGGAGTGTACAGGAAAGGGAGTAACAGCAAAAACATAATTCCTTTGCTGATTTATAATTGCAGCAGTCTATACACACTTAAACCCTCATTCTGGGCACAGCTGGAAGCTGCACTCTCACAGGTGTCTCATCTGAAGTCATGCTTTCCAACACCTATAGTCCTTCACTATGCTGAGTGATGGCAGGTGGTGACAATCAGTTTATCTACCCTTACGCTGTACAACCAGACATGACAGTAAACAGACTCCTAAGGGTACCTTGGAAAGGATGTTATGATCCCAGGCAAGCAGACACCAGCTGCAATATAGATAAATTTTCTGCTACCTGGAAGAGGATGCAAAATCAAGACAGTTCCGGCAGCATACATCTGAAAAACTGTACTTGAGAAGCACAGAACAAAATAACCACTCAGAACTGACTGTGCTACTCCTGCAGTGTCTTTGAATAATTTATTTCTTAACCTGGTCTTACAGTTTCACCCTGAATTATAAAGATGAAGTCCAAAGGTCCAGACAAATCCATAACTGGTGGCAAGCCATGATCTCCATGAGAAACCATTGAAAATATGGCTGGTAACCTGCTTTTGCTCTCTTCCTGCCTTTCAACAGAGGAAAAGGGAAGAATATGACAAACAGCAAAGAAACTTTGGAAAAAATAATAATAATAAAGGAATCTAAGTGTGTCTTGTGTGCCCGTAAAACTAGATTCATTCTCTCTAACTTTAAAAAAATATCTGAGTGACAAGATCATTCTAGTCTTCCTCTGGAGCCAACACAGAAAAACAGTGGACAGAATTACCTGCCAGATCAAAGAGGTAACCAAAGGCAAGAAGTCACTTACTATAGGCACGTCCGGAAAGAAGGAACTGATTGGGCCAAAAACACATCAAATTTACTGATAGTATGACTGCTTCGGATTCAACTATGGGATAGACATGGACAAAAGTTACTGGAAATGCAAAGAAACACTTCCTGCTTTTGTAGGCACTGTTTAACTAAGTGTGCTTTTATTAACAACAGTGTAAATGTTGAATTTTAGATTTGCTTTTATGATGAGACTTTGGCCTTGGTTTGGCTCTAATTTATGTTCACCTATTTCAATAAATTAAATTTCAACTGATACCATTTAAATTAAAATTTAAATATTAAAATTTTAAAAGTAAGTTTTAAAAATTTTGACTACAGTCTTAACAGTAGATTCCCTGTTATGGATCCATTAATTGGAATACATGAGTAGTGCTTTGGAGCCACTTGTGTTTGTAATGCATAATACATAAAACAAGTAGATTGAAATAGCAGAGAACTCAAAGGAACATTCAATGCAAAATGCTTCTTGACATTTCTTCTGTTCAGAAAAATATTTCGGGGAAAATTCTGTGCAAGCAGAATTACATTACAAAGCTAGTTCATGGGAAAGGAACAAAACATTTTAAAACTATACAATGCTACAACAGATATAGTCAGCTGTTACCTTAACATTAGGAAAAAGTGTAATTCCATAGCCTTGCTAATCATTAAGACAGAATCCATTTTCTCACCTTTTTTTTTTTTTGTTGTTGTTGTTGTTTTGATTTTGTTTTGGTTTTGTTTTTCTGGGAACTGTGATCAGCAGAATTCTTGCATACAGTTATGTGTAACCTTGGAAATGTCTCTGGGTGTTAATTATTATAAAGAGCCATTGTAAAAAGGACAAGGAAGTGTGAATACGTATTTTTTTAAGAAAGGTGTCCTTAATCTTTTACTTGAGCTGAATTTTATATGAACTTCCTTCCAATCTTTCTTTGCACTTGACAAAGAATAAAATTATCCTTTCTGACCTCCATTGTATGTACTTAAAGGAGATAAAAGAGTTTTGCCAATATGGCTGCTCATTCTCCTGACCAAATTGTACCACTTCCTTCCACAGATCTTGATACACCCCCAAAGAAAAACAGCGGTTAGTCTCATACAACATTGCCATCTGGTGATGAAGTATTTTCATTACATTTAAAGCATATTAGACAATTCTTTACAAAAAGAAAACTCATCAAGTTGTCTATTTTACTCACCCAAGACTAACTGAATACTCAGTAAGCAACTTACAGTATAACAGAAAAATGGGCTGTGTCACTTTAAAAAAAAAAAAAGAGCAAGAAAGATCCGCATATATAGTTCATACTATTCACTGCAAAGAAACTGTGTTCTGTGACCGAAAATGTTTGTTCACACTCTGCAAACTGGAGCTGTATCTGTGACATCACACCTCATCAGGGCAGAGGAAGAAGATGCAATACACAGGTTCAAAACAAATAGCCATGATTTATACTAGTGTTTTAACAATGGAGTAGAAAAAAAGAAAGAATGATCTTAAGAATAAGAGATGAGATTAATAATTATAACAACAACAATAAATAACAATAATAACAGTAATAACAATAACAATAATAATAATAATAATTGCTGTTGAAGTAGAGCAATTGCTAGAGGCCAGAAAAGCAAGTAATCACTATGTTTTACTCAAAAAATAGTCTGTGTTTTTAAAATTTATAACTTACTGTTATTATTTTTTGTAAGTATTGCAAAATAAAAAAGTTACATTCTTTTTTTTTCCCTTCTAAACAAGTCATTACAACTGAATGTTCATAATCCATATCAAAAACTTGTCTGCAACTATGCTGCATACATGAAACAAAGTACACAAACACAATAATATGTAGAAAATATACATGCGGTATAAAATTATTTTTAGAAATAAGTGAAAAAAAATGTGAACACTGTTTAACTTTTTAAATATAATTTTGTGTGTGTGGTTTTTTTTTCTTTGATCTGATAAAGAGATTAGGCTTATGTCTATCAGTACCTTCCCCATAAACATGGACAATTTTCAACTAATCTTGATGGATTTGGAAATAAGCAAGCTCCTGCAAATCACAGTCAGATGTCAGATGTTTTATGACTCTGTTCTATGATTCTAGTCTTCTAAAGGAAATTCGTGCTTTTCTTATCAGTATATGTTTTGGTTTTTTGACAGACAACCATCTAGCATACTGGCAGGGACCAGCAGTGAGAATTACCCTATGCATTGGAAAGAACCCTATTCAAGGGGTAATAGCATACCCCTTGCTATGGGGAAAGAGCTGTTGTCAAGATAAGCTTAGAAGCCTTAGGATTCTTCCACCTTCAGATCAGTTGATCAGCTTTGTAGTTTTCCTGCCTCTACTCTCTGGGATAAAATATGGATCAAGTTCACAGCTTGTTTGTGAACTTGAGAGTGATTTTGGCCTAATGGGAAAGCATTTGTCTGTTGTTACTTCACCTTTAAGAACAACAGCAATATTAGGATACTTTTTACCCCTCAGGGCGCAGAGAAAAGTGAAAAAGTTATCTCGTTTTGCTGCAACTGAAGGTTTGTGCTGATCTGGACACATTTTGAGCCTCCATCTACAGTAGTTTTTGCATATGCCCAGGCACTGTTCTTTCTACTGGGAGAAGAGTCACTGCTAGCAGCTTATGGCCACTAATGTTAGTAAATTAACTTGAAATGACTAAATGTCTGCCTTTTGCTGAATGGAAGGTAAATAGGAAAGCAATTTACCATGGGAATAATTCTCAGTTCATTTGTACATATAATTATTCAGTTTGTTCAGGTAAGTATGTGTTCTGAATTAGTAACTTGTGGACTTAATAAAAATCTGACAGAATATATGGAAGCAATGTTACAGTGGGACTAACACAGGCACTGCATGGGCACAACACTTCTTACTTTGACCTCTCAGCTTTGATCTCCCAGTTTAAAACTGAGAAGGGGGGTAACAATGGAAAAAAATCATAATAATAAAATGCACAATAGAAATGAAAAGATAAGCTTTTTTTTTTTTTTTTTTTTTGAACGCTGATGAAAGTGAAACTCTTGGGCAATTCTCTGGACAAAGATCCCCTTTAACAGTAAACATTTCTCACATATAGATGCCAGGAGAAAATAAAGTATACCTTTTCATCTCATGTTCAAGGTCAATAAAATCCTCTAAAATAAATTTGGAATAGGAGAGACACTGATGACATCAAAGAGCAAAGTGTAGATCTAACTAGAACTACATTAAATATAAGTCTTAGCTGTCTGAATAAATACATTTTTTTTTTTCTTTTGATGTAAAATGAGGGTGTTATATATGGGGACCAGCAGGTGTCTATACCCGCCAATGTTCTTTGTGTTAGCAGGGGCCCCCTGAGAGGAAGGCAGACATGTTTGTGATATCAGTGTTCCTATTTAATTCTCAATCACAAATTTACTTTCCACAGTTCATAGATATGAATGGAATGGAATATGCTGGAATGGAATGGAATATGCTACATGCTCTCCTAATAGCACTATACAGGATGAAGTTGGAAAAGAAGTAAAATAGCCATTTAAATGAACTTTCAAGAAACCCTTAATTCCTTCGTGATTTTCAAGATGCTGGTACTCAGTTTAAGAATTTCCACAAGACCAAAAAAAAAAAAAAAAAAAGAGCTCCGATACACAATAAAGCAAACCTGAGCCTTTGAGCCTTTTAAAAATGGCATAGTCACCTCAAAGGGTTCAAGAGCCAGTTTCAAATCACACTGCCAGGAATGCAAGCAGTCATTTAAAAAGGTAACCTAATTAAGAAAACTGATTGGCACTTGTTCTCATTGTTGATTTCTTGGTGTAGGGAGAAGTCAGTCTAGTACAGATGACTTGACAGCAGTATGACATAAAGGGCACTCCAGAAACTCATGACTGGGTGCAGATTAAATTTGGCATAACACACTCAAGACTAGGTCTGCTGGCATAAAGTCAAACAGTCAAATACAGAAAGTCTTTGGGCCCATGGAGTAGTTGATTTTTTAAGTTGGCTCTAAAGACAGCAACTTACCCTGTGTTTCACTGACAGAAAAAGAAGTGAGTTGTTGATTCTGGTACAGTGCAATAGTTTGGTAAGTTAAATAAAAATTCTTGTTTGATGAGCAGTATTTTACACCGGAGAAATGTTACTGCTCCTAAGTGAATAGTGAGTGTTCTTTCTCCAGGATCCAACTTTCCACCAGCAGAGAGACATTCATGTTTACTGGATAATGGGAATATTTTAATTCCTTTTCATTCACTATTTATCTGTGTGCATTTGAAAGTCCAAGAGATTATTTAGAGAAAAGAAAGTGAAAAGGTGTATATAGAATGTAAATGTATTTAGGATAAAAGCAAAATCAACAGAAAAATAAGGATGACTTGGATTCAAATCAAATAATCTGCAAGACAGTCACTTCATGCGGAGATGGTGTGGCAACAGACACACAAAGAGACAAATATACAGGATAATGCAACAGCAACTTTGTTGCAGGATGTATTTTAAACTACTCAAAAATTGTAACTTCTTCCAAATGGAAAAAAGAGACATCTACCATATGCCTCCGATATAGTCTATATATACTTAGAATACAGCTTTAAGAAGCTTTCCAGTCTCTGGACAGGAACATTATCTTTCTATTTCTGTAAGCAAGGTACATTGATAGATAATATGACAGCTTCTAAAAAGTTTGAATAGATGCCACATGTGTAGAAGTGTACTATCTCTTATCTAACATATCCATATGAAACCACTACAACCAAGAGTAGGGCCTCTGGTACTCGGCTTCATGAAAACGTGAAACTTGAAATGAAAGAACCCATGACAAGGTTTGTTAGAGACACTGAAGCAACTGTCATGCATCAAGTTAGTTAAAACTGGGGAAGAAAAAAAAAATGCTATTTCATTTTGCCCCACAGACTAAAGCTGCAGTTTCTAGTTTTCTAGGGTAAAGAGTCAAGATGCTAAAACAGTGGCATTTTCAGAGAGACTGAACATTGGATCGTACGTTTTAACTATAGGTCTCTGAGGTTTTAACTATAGCTTGTGTATATATTGACCTCATTCCTAAAGATAAGTAACGTTTAAAAAAAAATAAAACGTTTCACTGAAACTTTCGTATATTTGCATAACATAAGCACTTAATAGACCCAGTAAGACCAAGTCACCAGCACTGTAAAAGTGCAGCAAAAAGATCCCTCTCTAAAAACTCATCACAAATTACCAGATTTTTTTTTAATACCATCTACCTTATAGCCTGTAATCAAATGTATAAACTAGTGTGACCTCAAATAAATAAATAAATAAAAAGCCATTGAATTTCATCCAGTATTACCATCCTCGAGCATTTTGTGTCTTTTTTGTTTTAAAGATAACACTCAACTTCTGAATTTAACATAGGCCTAAGGAAACCATTGCAGTGTGCAGTGTCAATGTATTTAAATGTTTTCTTTATTTCTAGCTATATCTTTATTGTCAGTCAGTTTATCACTTTCTTTTTTTTTTTTTTTCTTTTTTTTACCTACCCAAATTTTGCTAATTTCACCTCTGAAGGACTCAGTTACCAATCCCTGTCCTTTAGTATTCAAAAGTCTTATCTATCCCACTGTCTCTTGTAGCACAAACAAATCTCCATTAGTAACATCTGTGTTGGTCATTGACAAAGTGCAATTTGGGAAGTATCTGCTAGTTATGCAATATTATTATTATTAGGCAGATATATAGAATATATCACAAGAATATATCAACATTACTTTGAGCTGTTCTGATGGCTCAAACTCTGCTAACTTCGGCAGAGGAGGCATACCAAGTGACAGCTGGTCTGTGCTGCTTCACACTGTATGCCTGTAAGAGAAAGGCATACTTTTTAAGTCTCTTATTCTGAGTGACAGTAGCTGTTCATCTTATTGCTAAATAACCCAAATCTCTCGTCCAAGTGATTTAGTTCATTGTTATTTCATTCTGATTTCAGAATTCAGCCATATGTAAATCCACACCAAGCTACATGTATATCATGCAGGGTCAAATCTGTATTGTTAATTCTCTTGTGGTGTAAGATTTAGGTGAGGCTCTCTTTCCATATTTGGTTTAGGGAGAGGGGAAGAGCAGTTTAGAAGCCTTGATGTTCTCTTGAAATCCTAAGCACACCAGGTCTTTGTTATCAGTTACAGTAAAACTGACTTCAATCAAATGGACAAAACTCGCCCTGTAAACTCTTCTGTTATCATCCTATCTCCCATTTAGGAATGTATTGCAGAAAAGTTAACCAACATCTTTTCCAAAAGATCAGAAGCCTTGATGAATTGTTTGATGCTGTCTAATCAAATAGTTTTTCACAATGGGCAGGCAGGGAGCAGACAAGGTGAAAAGGGTTTTAAACACAATCTGAAAGAAAAATTTGCAGATCACTGACTGTGGATGGAAGATGGAGTTCAAAAGACTTTTATTCACATTGCCTACAGCTTCTAATAGAAACTAATTCAATATATTAAAATTAAATTTAGATATCCTGAAGAACAAAAGCATATAAATTTGGGGATTTGTTTTGACCCATAAGATGGTAAGAGCTCGTTTGTGAAATTAAAAAATAGAATTGTATGTCAAGTTCTGGACTGTTCAAAACAGTAGGCTACACATTTAGATTTGAGTGACCTGAGCTTGAGAGAGTCAAAAGTGGCAACGGAGGCAAGAAGAGGATATTTTTAAACTACTATTTTTCTGCTCATATCTTTAAGCTACCATTTTTCTACACTGATAATTCAGGAGACAAAACCACCACCAAGTTAAAAACATTCACTACATTGCTTCTGTGCTTCACTTACCAGGAGCAGTGTTGTTACACAAGAACAGAGAATGTTGCTGCCTGAGCTTTGGAGGCATCCATCCTCAGACAGATGTGGCATCCTGTACAGAGTCCCAGGCCACAGTTCCTCAAGAATGTTTCAGCTCACACCTGTACTAGAAGGTAAGTTGGTCATCATTCTGGTATGTGGTAGTAGGAACAGCACTATGATTGGATTATTCTATTTTCCTCAATCATCTCCTTAACCATACTTTCTTAGAGGCTTTGCTTCTCCTGGATTAGGACTAATTCATGTTCCACATAAGGCAAGTTTTCAGGCAGCTTTATAACTGATGTTATACTCTGCCCCTAGCTTCTTCCACTTGTACATATTTGTCCCCAAAAACACAGTATGCTAATTCTGCAAATCTAATAATAACTAATCTTTATAATAAAGTCTTAACTATTGAAGTAGTGTATTAGTCAAGAGCCTTAACTTCCGATTTTATTTTATTTTTATTTTGAAGAATTCTTCATGATGGGGTAAAAAGGAAAGGAAGGGAAGGGATTCAAACAAGAAAGAATACCAAATAATCATTAAAACAATTTTAGACTAAATTACAGGGGAAGGACTACAGCTTTAAATACTTCAAACTGACATAATGATTTCCAAGTCTGAAAAATGATATAATAGCTTTTGAAAATATTATACAAATAAATATCTAATATTTAATATAATATACATAATGTCATAGACATAAAATGATGGGTTTCTTTGCCTTGGGGTCTTGTGAGACTAAATGTAAGATGGAAGATAAGACAAGTCTAGTCTTCGGAGTATGGACAGCCCTGGAGTATAACCTGGGGCAGGGGTGAATTTGTAAGATGAATGGCGAGGGAGACAGAGAAAAAAAAAAAAATCTTATAAAAATTGTTTCAGTCTTTCAGTTATTGAAAAAAAAAGGGGGGAGGGGAATGAAATTATCCTTCCGTAAACTGAGAAAAAAAAAACTGAACTATGAATTATGAACAGCTGTCTAGTTATTTCAACACCTACTTATTGTAAGGTTACATAAAGCTGCAGAATAGATTTGAAATTAAATATATATATATATATCTACAAGTAACACGTTTGTTTATTCAGAAAGTTTACTCTCCATACTTGTCATGAGCAAAGCTTGACAAAACAAGTTTCCTAAGAGTCATTTTGCTGAGGAAATTTTGACAGTTCTTTTTTGAATTGTCTTCAAACCATTCAGAGAATCAGAGAGCTCATTATTAAAATCTTGAAACCTTTCTTGAAAGTCTTCTGCAGGTGTTTCCTTGCAATCTATTTTCATAGCTTTTCTTTTGCAATATCTGTGTGTGTGTGCTTTATACTAGACTAAACCAGAAAGAGAAAATAAAACTGGAGATGAAAAGCAGAAGACACTCAGGAACAGCTTGTTCTGGGATATTGCCAGGAATGGGAAAAAAGAAATTGGAGTGCTAGCATATTAGACGGCTTAGTCACATTCTTTAAGCATAAAAATGTTAAAAGCAACAAGTTCAATGAAGTTGAGATATGAGATGTTACTTTGTGAAGGACTCATCTCATTCTCTTTTCCAATTCACGAACTCTTGAATCAAACTCAGATATTAGGACAAAAACAGTTGAGCTATCTATATAATTATGTAGAGAGTTTCCAGAGCTATTAAAATATCATAATGAATGTTTTCTTTGGACTATGGTGAAGAAAATTGTTTGTCATTGAACTGCTTTCCTCAGGGCAGAGCTACAGGAGAACTTAATTGAAAAATCCTCCTTTTCTCTATTGCAACTTCTCTTAAAACTTTGATAATCCTAAATCTGCATGTGAGCAATAAACTAGCTTAACTGTGTTAACCTAAAGATAAATGATTGCCTAGGCATACTTGAATCTAATGCACTTTAGTTGTAAGATCCTAGGGAAAATAAATAAATAAATAAATAAATAAATAAATAAACAGAATATCAGCATATCTCTTGGGAAACACTCAAGGAAATATAGAATTTATTTTGTTTTATGCACATGTAGGTATGTGACTTTGATATTTTAGTCTCTACTAGCTACTGTGAATCCATTTATTACTCCACGTGCATAAGCACCTCTCAATATCTGTTCTTTTGAATAGCTTAAAACATTTTGTTTAATTAAAGCCTAGAGCTCAACCTGTATAATTTTCTTGATTTTCTGCTTATTAAAATTCCTTGGTTCTTACTTCAAAATTCAGGGATATTAAAAATTACATATGCTGTAATTCTAGGACTACATTTTACATCATTTTAAATCACATAAGAACTCTCTTTCAACACTTCTGTGATACCTAGGTCTTACTATTAACTTTAAGATCATCAATTCAGTATTTCAAGGTGGTCTGAGTTTTACAGATAAACCCAAATTAGCACACTGTTTCCTCAGCTATCAAGTCATTGTCCTTTAGGTAAAAAAGTTCATCATTTGAAAGCTACAGAATTCCACTAATTATCTGTTTCATGTAATTTTATTATTTTTCTCCTGTGTTTTTATTTTTCAGCTTAGTTAAATGACTATACATATATTAAATTAGTTTTAAGAATATCACTTTTACAGAATTACTCCATTTGCTGTGGAGCTCTCAACACACTCCCATTGAAACACAACACTGAAAACAGGTTGATAAGAGTGGCCATAAGCATCTCCATGGAGATTTCTTCGAGTTACTTACTCATTTCACTTTACCTGTTACAGTGGTTTTACTCAGGTGGGCGGCCAAGCTCCACCTCAGCCCCCTCTCATGCCCCCTCCTCAAAGGGAAAGGGGGAGAAAATATGATTCAAAGGGCTCAAGGGTTGAGATAAGGACAGGGAGGTCTCTCAACAGTTATTGTGACGGGCAAAACAGACTCAGAGTAGAGAGACAGTAAGATTTATTGGCTATTACTAGCAACCTAGAGAAGTGAGAAACAAAGGAAAAAAATTTTTTAAAAATTTCCTCCATCTCATTTCTTCCACCTCCTCCCCCTGAGAGGTGCAGGGGAATGGGGGAATGAGGGTTGTGGTCAATCTATAGCTCTTCACCTCTGCTGCTCTTTCTTGGTCCCTCTCTGCCCCTGCCCCCCCTGGGGTCCCTCCCACGGACGCCGTCCTTCCCCAACTAAGCCTGCGGGGGCTGCCCACAGGCAGCAGCTCTTCAAGCAGTGTTCCCACATGGCTCCATCCCACGGGGTCCATCCATCCATCCATCCCCCAGGAGCAAACTGCTCCAGCACGGGTCCCCCATGGGTGGGCGGCAGCTCCCCCAGACCCCCTGCTCCTGCGTGGGCTCCTCTCCACGGGCTGGGGCCTGCTCCTGCGGGGGCTCTCCATGGGCCGCAGCCTCCTCCAGGCCACATCCGCCTGCTCCACCGGGGGCTCTTCCACCCATGGGGGGGCTGCAGCGTGGAGATCTGCTCCATGTGGGACCCATGGGCTGCAGGGGGACAGCCTGCTCCAGCAGGGGCCTCTTCACAGGCTGCAGGGGAACTTCAGCCCTGGCACCTGGAGCACCTCTCCCCCTCTTTCTTCACTGACCTGGGCATTTGCAGATCTGTGTTTCAGTTCTCTTTCTCTCTAATCTGCTGTTCCACAGCAGTTATTTTTCCTTTCTTAAATCTGCTCTCCCAGAGGCACAAATAACATCACTTCTTGGCTCAACTCAGGCCAGCAGCAGGCCCTTACCTAACACGGGGCAGCTTCTGGATTCTTCTTGCAGAAGCTACCCCTATGGCTCCCCCATTACCAAAACTTTGCCATGTAAGCCCACTACACCTGCATTTACAATTTGTGCCTCATATCTTTGTCCATATAATATATATATATATATTTGTATATATATATTATATATATATATTATTATTATATATATTATATATAATATATATAAATACTAATACTGTACCTGTGAATCGACCTTCTGTGCACATGCAGAAACACATCACTGCTACTGCTTAGTGAATCCACTTCTTGAATTCATTGAATAAGTCCTCACATGGCAGTCAACATACAGAAATACCCAGTCTGGAGTATGCAGTCACAGTCATCATACTTGGTGTGGCAACAAATTGCTGGATGCAGGAGTCCACATGGATTATGGTGGAAATGTGTTTGAACATGCTTCTCTGTCTGCCTCTTAGAAGTTGATTCCTCTTAATTTCTTATGCAATGTTCTTTAAACCATGCAATACATGTTGTTCCCCTCTTGGTGAGCATGAATTGGTGCACAAATAATAAGTACTGCTTTTTGTTGCCCAGTTTCATGGTGGTTTGACATCTTGCCAAAACACATCAAAACATTTTTTTTCTTCCCAGGGAAATGACATTTGTCACTTGACTTGCATATTTTTCCACTCTTTCCAGCTATTAAAAAGGCACAGGGAGAGAGGGGAGCCTTGGTTCCCAAGATTACTGAAAATCATGGACTAGAACTAGTAATGGTGACTGTTATTCATATACAGCAAAAGAGAAGCTGGATATGCTTGGCAGAGCATGTAGTTGCTCACCAAAGAGAAAGAAAAAATTTTATCAGATGAATATCCTCACCACCCACCAAAGTATCAGAAGCTTTTCAATGACTGTTTAAAAAATAATAATCTATATATTAAAAAAAAATGCAGAAAAGCTTCAGTGTTCTTCATAGTACTTTAGTGTACCTTTTTCCAGAATGCAGCATTTTCTGGAAGCGTTAATGTAAATAAGTTGTACTGGAGCTACTTTGATGCTTCCAAGCAAACTGGGACAGAATCAACAGTTTGAAGTGATAAATCACCCCATAAAATAAAGATAGCCACTATAGGTGGTGAGTTAGGTAGCCTTTCACCCTCCTGCAGGTGACAGGGACTGAATTTCACCTTGGTCAGCATGCTACTTATTTTTAAGACTACCTGACTACCTCACAGTAAGAACGTATCAGAGAGATCATTATAATGAATGTATCTCTAGTCAGAACTACTCAGTGAATCAGAACAGGACAAAACTACACCTCAGGTTTAAGGTGATTGCCTTTCTCAAGCAGTAGCCTTATGTAGATGTAAAGTCTTATATCAATTTACAATGCAGATTTACTGCTGTCCCACACTGGCCCCTAAAAACATAGTGATACAACTCATATCTCAGTTTAAAAAGATAATTTCCACATTCTTTTCTTAACCTGATACTGTAGTGCTCTTTCAAACAGGCAGACTGGAAAATTAAGTAAAATAAAATAAACAAAATAAAATATAAAATTCTTCCTTCCCTCCAGCTTTTTTCTTCTTTTCTCTTTTTTTCTGTGAAGAAGTGGCGGGACTAAGAATCCAGGTCTGCTCCAACAGTTGAAATTCTCTGTTTTAGCCAATAAGATATAGCTTAGTTTCAATTATGTCTTTATCAAGATGCAATATTTTTAATGGACAATATATACAGAGCAAATTTGAAAAATCTTTTTAACCATTGATGAAGCCAAAAATAAAAATCATCTAGCTTTTATCTCACACTCTAAAATTATATTTCAGAAAATTATATTTTTTTCTAGAATCATATTCCTCTAAATCTACAAAAAAAAAAATATTTACAATACTGACATCAAATTAACGATTTTGTTTACTGAAGAAACAGAAAAAAAAAAAAAAAAAGAAAAAGAAAGAAAAAAAAATATGTTTAGTTTTAAAGCAAACATATTGTCTTTGTTAAATATTTGCCAGACTTCAACTATAATCAACACAATACTGGCAAGCT